>NC_056746.1:1342405299-1342452799 GCF_019279795.1 Protopterus annectens
TTAACTTTGTTTCAATCTCGCTGGCTGTTACTTCATTCCATTTCATATCCTGTACCTTTAAACTTATTATAATTTCATTTACTTCTTCTATCCATTTAGCATCTTTGTTATGTTCCACAGGATCTTCATAGATACTTCTCGAAAATGTATCTAGTTCTTCTTTTTTGGGTGGTCTTTCAATTCCTTTTACCTTGTTTCCCAGTTCTCTATTGAACTTTTTGGGGTCATCAATAAATGGTTTATTTTGTACTTTTCCTTTATATTTATCTGTGTATCTTCTAAGCTTTTCTACCTGTGCTAATTTTAGTTTATTATTTGCAATAGTACATGATAAATCATGATTCATTATAATACCGTGCATTGATTTTATCACGTCTATCTTTGTGAGTATTTTTGTTGATCTGTTCCCTTTTCTATACTCTTCTAACAGTGACACTTCTTGTCTTAATTGCTTTATACTTTTCTCTGTTTGATACTTCTATGCTGGTATTCGATTTCTCCCCGTCCTGCTCCTTACTACCCTGTGCTCTTCTGTTAGAATTGTATCTGTTATTAATTTAGCTGCAAAGTAATGTATTGTGTTTACTTCTGTTATAATGGATGGATCTCTACGGACAGTCCTACTTACTGTGTTCATTTGTTTTATCAAACTTCTGACGTTTTGAGTTTTATAGACATTCTCCAGTCTATTTCTTTCATTGATTTTAATATGTCTATCTATCTCTATTAAATCAAGCAACTCTTCTCTTAGCTCATTTTATTCTAAACTGAGGGCACATTTTTTTGTTTTCTATTTCCTGTGGGCATTGTATAGATATTTCTATAGCATCTTCCTGTGGCATATTCTCTTCAATTCCATCCTATGTCATTCATTGTGCTGTCATATGGGAACTCACTAGCCTATCACTTCTCAACATTAATTGTGTCAGAGTTGCCACAGTTTCCTGTTCCTTCCCTTGTTGTCCAACTTAAAGTGAATGTTTATACTGGTTTCCTGTGAAAGGTTCCAAAATATCTCCATAAGGCAACTGACCTGTTGCTTCCCATCGCACTAGTTTCTCATTAATTTGGGTATCCATTGCTCTATCTTGCTGTTGTGTTTTCTGAGCTAGATTTTCTACACTGAATCCTTCACTTTGCAGGTACTCCATAACCTCAGTTTCTACTTCTTTAACTTCTCCTTTACTAATCTCCTTTTCTACTTTTCCTCTTTGTCTTCTTATTTTTTGTATTGTAAAGTTTTTCCATGTTCAGATTCTTTTGCCTGAATTTTTCTTCAAATATCTTTGGTGCTGCGTTTTTGTATTGATTAATTGTGCTTTCTCCTTTGCATACATATTGCACCATATTCAATTTCTTTTTCTTTCTCATGTCCATATTTCCTCTTCCAATGTCTCCTGATCTTCCTGTTTTTCCTTACTTTGGGGACTTGTTTCCTCATGCTGTGATGTAACCTGTGCTAGACCTTCATCAAATGCTTCACTTCGCAGGCATTCTTCATCTTCTATGTTTTTAACTTTTACTTTCCTGATCTTCTTCTCTATATTCCCTCTTTGTGATATTTTTTTATTGTGAAATTTTCCATATCTGGAAGCCTTTGCCTGTATTTCTCTATGAATATCTTTGGGGCTGCTTTTTTTGTATTGATTAACTTGGCTTTCAACTGTGCATAAATATTATACCATATCAAATCTCTCTATCATTCCATGTCCATATTTCTTTTTTATACATTTCAAGAATCTCTAGCTTTTCTCTTCTATATTTTTGCACTTCCTCAGATAATTGTTTTTCCAAACAGATTAAAGTTTCTTGGTCTATATAATGTTTTTCACAAATCTGTTGTATTAATGAACATACATTTTTATTTGAGGCTTCTGACAGTTTTTCTTGTAGAAGTATTTTTCTTTCTTCTAATTTCTCTTAATCTTTTCATATATCTTGTGTCTGGATATTCTGGGCTTTTTGCATAATAGTAACAATACATCATTTCTTTCTTATCCTCAATAGTCCACTCTCTCATCTTCATGGCTGTTCTTTGGCCTACCAGTTTTTTTTTTTTTGTGGACTGCTACTTCCTTCTAAAATAGGGGGGGCCATCCTCCCCCTGGGCCTGGCCTAGCCCCAGTGTAGGAATATTTTCATGTCTTGAAGAGTCTACACTGACATTTTTTCCAGTCCTGGCACCAGTACACCTACCAGGATTGGTCACTTTTTATCCTGGGTCATATGCACCAGCAATCCTTTTTGATTTTTTTTTTCAAAAACATTTTTATTTTGTTTTCATTATAAACATAAGCAAATGTACATATAACAAATACAATAAAACAATAACAAAACTATTTGCAATATTTACATTCATCCATGATAAACAATTATTTTATCCATAAGAAGTTATCAGTATTTGTTCAAAAGGTTTTCCAATTTTTGCCATGCTATTTTTTATGAGTAATGTTATGAGTTCTATAACAAATAGTTTTCCGTTCTTTTTTACAAACACATTTTGCTAAATTAATAAAATCTTTAAACATCAAATCTTGTTTACTTTTCCAGTTCAAAGTAATAACTTTTCCTGGCAATTGCAAGAATTGACCAGAGTAACTGAATCTGAGATTTAGGTATTACATTAGGTATTGGAACTTTGAATAGGATTAGTGAGTTAGAAATATGACAGTTATCAGACCATAAAGCATTTACAAAACATCTGAAGTCTTTCCGGTATTGAACAACATTTTCACATTCAATGAACACGTGAACCCAGTTTTCTAGTAATTCATCACATTTCCAACATTTACTTTCACTCTTTTTGAGTATAAGATTTATTTTATGTGGAATATAGAAACTCCTATAAATAAATTTCCATGTATATACTCTCCAATATAATGAAGAAGAGGTACCATATGTAGAATTAATTAACAATTTTTTTGATTCGTCAGATATTTGTTCTCTATTAATCTTTACATGGTAATTCCAAAAATCTGAGTCAAAATTTAGAGAGTTTTCTCTTAGTATCTTATAGATAGGTAAGATACTTAATTTTTGATCATTTGTCTTTTCAAGACACCTAATAAAAAGGTGGATCAAACTAGGTATCGATTCAATCTCTAGGTTAATTGATGCTCTCATTTTGTTTTCTATAAACTGCCGTAATGAGTGTATAAACAACCATCTTGACTATTATCAAAACTACATAGAAGAGAGTTTAGTGGTTTAATACCCTTATTTTCAATAAAATGATGCCAGAATATCAAGTTATTTTCCTTTAATTGTTGCATCGCATTGATGTTGAAAGAATCTAGGCAATCAGGGGAGTATGCTATAGGGAATATAAGAAAGAGAACTTTTTTAATGTAATTACAATCAATTATGTTTTTAAAGTTATTAAATATTTGATTAATGCCATAAGAAAAATGATCAAACTTCTTATTAAATAAGCAAAATTCACGTAAAAGCCAGTGAACTCTACTTATTCCATATTGTTCCTTAAATTGATTTTCTATAGTTCTGACATCAGTTATATGAATCTCATGTAATGTTTTCCACTTTTTTTTTATTTTTGACCTACTTCTGTGCATGATATACGATATATAAAATACAGTCTAGATTTCAGTGTCGTCTTAGTAAAATTTTGTGAAAAACAGGGTCCAACTCATGAAGGTACTTACCAAGACTTGAGAATGAATTCACTTTCAGCAATGCTGACTTATCTCTCAATTTGGACCCTTGCTGTATGACTTTAAGGATGTCTTTCAAACCATAAATAAGCATCAGTAATTGAGAACTTATTTGTTATACTCATGTAATGTTATAATACAGCATTTTCACTGGAGTAAAAACACTAGTTTAGCTCTAAGAACATACTGGCATGCCAGTCAACAAAACATTGCAAGGAATATCCATATTGTAGAGTAGACTGGTAGACCAGTCGTTTCTCAGTGTTTGGAGTTATCTGTTATACATGAGTACTGTTAACTGGATAATGAAGTATATAATTTAATTAGTCGTGGGCTGTAACTATTGTAGTTTAAAAACAGTCACTTCTGTTTACTAATAACTAGTTGACTTTCCCAGTATTGAAATTACTGTTGAACTAAGTAAGACATTATTTTCAACCTATGTAAATAACAGAACATTTTAACTGTTGTCCTTCCATAATGTAGAATTGATAAGTTGTAATTTAGTATATGTTTCAATATTTACAACTGCTAATACTCTGATTATCTAATGAATGCTGCAGATTATTGAGACTCTGGGGAAAAAAACATTGCTTAGTATACTGCTCAGTGAAACCATCCCCTCCCCGATGTGTAATGACTACTTACACACTAAAGTGTACATGTTCAACACCTATTTGAGGCAAATATACTTGGCCACATATTCGGAGGAGTGTGACCATGATATGAGATAATTTTCTAATGACTTGATTCTGCATTTTTGTCTTTGAAAATGTTGCAAGCTATTAATTCTTTTTTGAGGTTCTCACCTCAAGACCGTGGTAGTGCAGCAGTTAGCGATGCCACCAGACAGCGATAGGTTATCTGGTTTGATCCTCGGCTAGGGTGCCTTCTGTGTGGAGTCTGCATGTCCTCCCTGTGTTCGCGTGGGTTTCCTCCGGGTGCTCTGGTTTCCTCCCACTTCCCAATGACATGCTGTACGTGGATTGGACACTCTAAATTGGCCCTAGGCCTGAGTGTGTGCATGTGTGTGCCTTCTGTGGAAGGTTGGGTGCTGGACTAGCAACTCAAAACCGGAAAACTCCACTGCTAATCATGAGTGGACTGGTGATCCGCTGTGGTGACCCCTAACAGGGAAAAGCCGAAAGAAGAAGAAGAGGTTCTCACCTCAAGGAGCCCATTAGAACAAGAAGATCTGAAAAGCTAATCAAATCTCTTTATTCTAACATCCAGACTGTTGACAACAAAGATTAAGACATGAGTAATATAACTGAGGTTGAAGATTCTAAGACCATTGCCGTTACAGAGGGTTGGATTGAGGCACACTTATTTTTTCATGACTTTATCAAATACAAATGTTATAGCAATAACAGAAGGGCATGGTGTAATACATCTCATTCAGCATTCCTTACTTCTAACTTGGTACAAACAATGCATGTACTCTGTTGTTGACATACACAGCATGCTTCTGAATAATGCAGTAAGGAGAGTTTCATGTTTTTATAGTCATTCAGCTAGTTCTGCAGAACTCTCATAATACCTCCTAATATCTTGTTGATGGGAAACTTTAACTATCCTGACATAGACTGGCTAACCCACAAGTCTTTAAAAAACACACTCTAGGGATTTTTATAACTCACTGACTCACTTGCTAGTGTCTTGTGCAAATGATTAATGAATATACAAGAAAATGTAAGTTGATAAACATTATAGCAGTCTATATCCCCAGAATTATTCACATTTTGACAGTAATTCAGTCACTTTGCTGTTCAGATCTCAATTTCATTGAGTTTGAAACAGCTAGAACATTGCCTGAAGATAACAGACTATACTAAACTACACAACATTATTAATAATATTGATTGGTCTGCACAATAATTAGACAGAAGAGACTTTGGCTACACCTGTCAAGAGGAAAGTGCTAGTATAAAACATACAAACAGTTGGAGAGTACTTCCATTCTGGTGGGATTGTAAATTGATTGAAGTGCACAAAAAAAACAAAAGAAAAGGACTATTAGAGAATACAAACCTTTTCCCAATAATCTGAGTAAAAAAATGAACATTATAAGTAAGTCATAGAAAAATAAACCTATATAACTAAGTGACAGCTATGAAAGAAAACTGTCTAGAGGCACTATTAATAAAAAGAACTTTAGCAAATATATTTATAATAACAATTAAAAGTTATCAAGTGAGGGCTTAAAAAATTAGCAATTCTTTAGTTACTGACACCTTAACAACTTGCAATGAATTCCATAATTTTTTGTCTGCAGCATTTCTTCTGATATAAGGACTGAACTACAGATTTCTATGGGAAATTGTTGCCCATTTATATAAAAGTAACTGAGTTAAAGGAACACTAAACAGAATTAGAACACATTTATCAAGTGGCCTGGATTAACAATCATATTGCTATAGAATTTAAAAATACTCGTGCAACAGTATTTAGAAATATTTTTAATAGATGCCTATAGAAATCTTTTTCTGAAGAGATTTCAAGCTTGAATAAATTAAAGCACTGCTGGTGATTCCCTGTTGGGTGAGGAAAGTAAACTTATATTTTCTTGTCTGTGAGTGATAAAGCTATTCAAGAATAACAATTGCTTCAGACTGTAAAAAACCTAGCAGGGGACGGAACATGCTAGACATTGTTTGTGTTCCCAAAGAAATTACTCTAACTTCAAGTCAAGTTTTACTACCATTGATGTGCAGTGATCATGGTGTTATAAAGGTTAATTTGTTGCTAGAAAATTCTGCCAAATTGAAATCTAAGCCAATGCACAGAAAGTTAATTACAGATTATATGGAAGCAAAACAGTCACTATGTAAAACTAACTGGAGTGAGGTGTTCAGTGGAAAAACTGCAGATGGAATGTGGAAAGTTTTGAAAGAGAAATTAAGTGCAAAAAAAAATAAAAAAAAAATGTTTAACATCAGGATCTGGGCATACAACATCAGGCGGATATATTTCCCTAAGAACAAGATATCTGATTAAGGTGAGAGACAAAAAATATAAGAAATGGAAGAGAGGTCGAACTACAACTTTGAAAACTCAAATAAACAAGCTGGACAAACAAACAGATTAAGCATAGGGTGAGACAAGATCAAGAAAATTTGAAGAAAATTTATGTAAAGATATTAAGCATAATAGGAAACCTTTTTTATAGATACATAAGATGTGGAAGGAGTAAAGACACACAAATTGATAAACTGTGTGCAGATTCTAAAATGTATTATCAGACACAACAAATTATAGATTTATTTACAAAATTTTATGCAAAACAGTTTGTTCACAAAAGGGCTGGTAGGTTGTCCTAGTGACATCCAGGTAACCCCAGATACTGGAATGAAATTGGATTATATTGAAAAAGAACTGCACAAACTGGATCCAAACAATGCATGGGGGAGGGGGGACAGAATTAGTAACAATGACCTGAGAACACTTCAGAAAGAACTTACAGTACCATTATATCTATTATTCACTATGTCATATAAATATGGGGAGATTCCTCAAGATTGGAGACATGCACGTATTGTACCTGTTTTAAAAAATATCTAAACTAGTACTTGCTTTAATGTAATTTGTTAGTCTGCTCCATAAGACTGTACTGACCATAATTAGCTGGAAACATTGCAATGAGACTGAGAACAAAAGTCTTTATCTGTTAATTACCCCAACTCATGTTGAACAGGTGCCAGTCTCTCCTTTATGGACCAAGTCTTGTGAACTTTTCAGAATAAATTTTCCAAACACTGTAGTTCATTTAATAAGGTTTTCATTAACTGTGCTGATAATAACAGTACTGCTAAATATATTCAAAGTTTCTGCACATATCTTCTGATTGTCCTGAATAATGTAAATGGAAACAGTCTTTATTTGACCTGACTTCCGTACTCAGGTTCTTATGTCTGTAATGCCAGGTCGAACAAACTAACTAACCTCAACTCACTTCCCTAACTGTATCTGAAGTATATTTTAATAATACCAAAAGCCTGTGATGCTTTACATGCCCTCTTAATCTTGGTTCTTTTGCTTACCAGGCTTGGCCTTAATTTAACATTCCATTAAAGAATATTCTGTAGCTGGCAAGATTGTATCTTTCCCTTGAGAAAAGACCATTCTGTATTCCTGTATTTTCTGCACACGTTATGCTTATCTTCTTTTTCTAATAAACTGTTGACCCAGCAAGGTTATCTTTTCTTTCTGTCTTTTATGCATAAATGAAACACAATGTCTAGGCCAATTTTACCCTTTAGCCTGTCTGATGTCTAATAACTACTTTGAAATGGAAGTCCCTAATTTTACAGTAGCATTTCACACAGGACACTTCTTTACTTTGCCTTCACATTAGGAGGACTGGGATTATTCATGTAGTGGCAGTAGGTGTTTGACTGTTCTATCTGAGCTGGGAAGCACAAAAAACCAAAATGACGAGCAGGAACACGATAAGAGATAGCTTAAAATAGATGAATGATTTTATTAAATCCAAATAAAACGTAAGCGCTTTCGGCCAGAGCAATCCCCAGCCTTCATCAGACAAACAGCGTGATAGTGTGTGTCAAAACCTTAAATAGTGTTAAACAATTTACTATGCCAATCAGAGCAAAATGCATTCCTTAAAAAACTGTTGCCACGGAAACATTAAAGCAGAATTACATGTATAAAATAAATCACAGATTATTTAAATCAAATATAAAAATACTGATAATCATATATACCCTATGTAAAATCTATGTATATTATTTACAATTTATTAAATGAGCAAACAAGTACAAAACATTACTTAAAAAAATAAGCTAATGGTTAAACTAATATTGCCCTTTGAATGAATACAAATAAAGCCGGATTCTCACCAAATTGTTCATGCATTATGCTAAGTATTAGTAGCTGCACATGTCATATGTTAAGCCCAAGGTGTATCGGTTATGAAATAACTTGGTTATAACTCAATTGATCATATCATCTATTATATGATAGCCACTTGAGCACACATTTGATAGAAAGGTTATCATTTATACCTGGTATAAGATGTGCCCTAGTCCGGATTTGCCACATAAGTTCATCGATCTCCAATTTGATTTGCCAGGGACCACCTCTAATTTCGGGAATCCTTTGTTGCACAATGACAAAATTGAAAGTGTGACCTGTGTATTCCATAGTATGCTTAGCTAAGGCATTGTTTACGTCATGCCTGCTTACAGCACACATATGTTCATAGATCCTGGTCCTAAATCTACGCTCCGTCTTGCCAATGTAAAAAGCTTCACATTGGTTACAGAGAGTGGCATACACCACTGATTTAGACTCGCAGTTGAAAAAATTGTTGACCTTATAAGTCTTGTTATTGATGGTAAATTGTGTTCCTACCTTAATAAACTTACATTGAGCACATGCACCACATTTGTGCATGCCATGTGATCGATTTGAAGTAGGCCTATTGGATGGTCTTTCTAAAATAGTTTTAAGATTTTGGACCCTCCTGTAAGTTAGTTTGGGTTTTATACCTAAGATATTTGAAAGGGTATTGTCATGGTTAATGACATCCCAATTTTTATTCATGATTTCCCTAATTTTTGAAAAATCCAAGGAAAAAGTGTGTATAAAGGACACACTATAATTTACATTTTCCAACGAATTGTTTCCAAGGGGACCTGGCAAAGTTGGAATATCAATTGTTCCAACATTCATCTCTGGTGTAATACTGGTGGAAAGTAGGGGAATAAAATAACCCACTTTACGTTTGTTAGATACTTCCAAAATGATGTTATTGACTAAATGTAAAGGATAACCCCTTGTTAGAAACATGTTCTTAAGTTTGTTGCATTCAGCAAAGAAATCATGGTCATCAGTTACCATGCGTGCTGCCCTTACTAGCTGGCCCTTTATGACGGATCTTTTTTGATAATAAGGGTGATTACTAGAAAAGTGCAACAAACTATTAGAATGTGTCGGTTTTCTGCAAATGATACTTTTTAGTCTACCCTTATTTGTGTCCTTCATTACCATGATATCAAGATAGTTTATCTCGGTGTCAGCCACATTAAAGGTAAACTGTAAAAAATCAGTCATGTTGGTCATCCTTTCAATAAACAGTGGAATCAATTCTTTGTCACCCTTCCAAATACAAAAAATGTCGTCCTGGTACCTTGTGTACTAAGAGACATATTGTTGGAAAAGGGTGTCCTTAAATAGGTATTCTGTTTCCCAATGAGCTAATACAGCATTTGCGAATGAACCACCACAGGGTGAACCCATGGCAACACCTAATGTTTGGAGGTAGAAAGTGTTCTCAAAAATGAAAAAGTTGTTAGATAAAACCAACTCCAATAGTGTCTCACTTAGGTGGATGGTGTTTTCTTCTACCTTCTTAGCAACCATGAATTCCCTGACCCAGCTGAGTCCTGTAGCCTGTGGTATGACCGTATAAAGATCTTTTATGTCTATTGTAAGAAACATCATATCTGCACTGTATTCCACCTTACTGATATCTTTTAAGAAGGACCAAGAATCCTTGCAGATGTGTGCCTCTTGTTGTAAAAGAGGTTTAATGATGCTATCAGCAAGTCTAGCACATGCGTAAATAGCTGAACCCCTCCCATCAATGATCGGTCTGAAAGGTGGTGCATGTAGTCGTTTGTGCAATTTGGGTGTACCGAAAAAAGTGGAAATTTTTGGAGCTGGCATCTGTAAATACTTGTATGTATTTGGATCGATAAAGCCTTCTAGCAAAAGGTCATACAAAGTATTGTTAATTGTTCTATAAGCGCCATGTATTTCATTAAGGGATACCTCTTTGTAGACAGGTGTGTTTAAATGCTCCATCATGTATTCCACATATTTGTAATGGTCCATCAGAACTACCCCCCCCCTCCTTTGTCAGGTTTCATGACACGTATGTTGCAGTCCCTCAGTAAATGGAGAAAATCCCATTCTAACATGGAGATGTTATTAGAATGCCTTTGGTTGGTATAAATAACCTGGTTCTTAATTGCCCAAAGGTCAATCTCACAGATTTTTTCAAAGACTGCTAGTATGGGATGGAGTGGTGGGTTGTATGTGCTGGAAACCCTTAAAGTGTTAAGTGTTGAGGTGTCATTACCAAGTAGAGAGCTAAGGTTAAGTTTTCTAACATATATTTTTAAGTCCACAAGCGTTCTACCTATGTCCATGTGCTGACCAGGAACAAACGATAGATCCTTAGCAAAAAAATTAACAATATCCTGATGGATATCAATAAGTGTATAGTTATAAACTTTAAAGTCACTGTCAGAGCTAACCAAAACTTTTGGTTTGAAACCAAAACTGGGGAGTTGTATCATCTCTTCCTTCCCCGTCTGTTGTTCCTCACATTGTTCGCTGTCTGAGCTCTGATGCGATTGGTGGTTCTGGTGTTGTTGGCCTGGTGAAAATCCTGACTTTCATGTTGGTTCATGTTCCCCATAGAGAAGCCATCCCTAGGGATATTCCCCGGTTCATTACTCTGCTCCGAGTTACTGGCACCCGCATTATTGTTATTAAATCTTGGACTTCTTCTGATGCCTTGTCTTTGCCCAGAAGAGTTGTTATTTTCATTGTTACCCTGATTATTTGTGCCAACAAAATTTGTTGCATTGTTAGATTCCATATGACTATTGTCCCCATTATGTGATATATGTGCTGTCCGAGGAGGCCTAGGATAAGCACATTTATTTGCATAGTCCGTTAAATCTCTGGTAAGTTTCTTCTTTTTAGTAAGTAATAGTTTTTCCATACTGGCCTCAATACTGGAAAAAATACGGCAATAGTCAAACTTACCAGAGATAACAAGACTTATAAGGTCAACAATTTTTTCAACTGCGAGTCTAAATCAGTGGTGTATGCCGCTCTCTGTAACCAATGTGAAGCTTTTTACATTGGCAAGACGGAGCGTAGATTTAGGACCAGGATCTACGAACATATGTATGCTGTAAGCAGGCATGACGTAAACAATGCCTTAGCTAAGCATACTATGGAATACACAGGTCACACTTTCAATTTTGTCATTGTGCAACAAAGGATTCCCGAAATTAGAGGTGGTCCCTGGCAAATCAAATTGGAGATTGATGAACTCATGTGGCAAATCCGGACTAGGGCACATCTTATACCAGGTATAAATGATAATCTTTCTATCAAATGTGTGCTCAAGTGGCTATCATATAATAGATGATATGATCAATTGAGTTATAACCAAGTTATTTCATAACCGATACACCTTGGGCTTAACATATGACATGTGCAGCTACCAATACCTAGCATAATGCATGAACAATTTGGTGAGAATCCGGCTTTATCTGTATTCATTCAAAGGGCAATATTAGTTTAACCATTAGCTTATTTTTTAAGTAATGTTTTGCACTCGTTTGCTCATTTAATAAATTGTAAATAATATAAATAGATTTTACATAGAGCATATATGATTATTAGTATTTTTATATTTAATTTAAATAATCTGTTATTTATTTTACACATGTAATTCTGCTTTAATGTTTCCGTGGCAACAGTTTATTAAGGAATGCATTTTGTTCTGATTGGCATAGTAAACTGTTTAACACTATTTAAGGTTTTGATACACACTATTACGCTGTTTGTCTGATGAAGGCTGGAGATTGCTCTGGCCGAAAGCGCTTACGTTTTATTTGGATTTAATAAAATCATTCATCTATTTTAAGCTATCTCTTATCGTGTTCCTGCTCGTCATTTTGGTTTTTTGTGGATTTCACCAGTCAATTTGTTTGTTATATTGAGCTGGGAAGCACACAAAAGGGCTCTAAGTATCTTTTTGCACTTCTCTTATATACTGTGACTGTACTTTATCAGTTTTAAAAATGTATTGTCTGATGTTGCTGCTGCTTTAAGTAGTTAATTGCACTGTATTACATTGTATCGGTTAGCTGTAAGGCTGTTGTAGGTAGTTTGTGTGGTCTTGTTACACTTGGTCTCCAAATGAGCTATTCAATATGAAGATGGTGTTTTTCTGTACCCTTGAGGCAGAAGTGTGCTGATTTAACCTGTCTGAGTTGGAGATTACTGGTGGAAGGCTTATTGTGTGCTTTCGAGATTGGTAATTCACTTAAAACTTGTTTGTCTTTGCTTGTACTTAAGCCTCACATTTGTGTGCAGCTGATCTTCACTCAGTGGTGATTAGCAGTGCCCTTGTACAGAAGTAGAAAACTAGACACTCAGTTTTTCCCTAAACATCTGTCAGTGAAACCATTCCAAGCTTTTCTGCTGCTCTAGGAATAACTCAGTTGCTCACTGAACATCGTAGCCTTATTGATCAACCTGCACAAAATATACTTTCCTCTTGTAGTCTTTTCATTACCAGCACAGACAGTCCTGTCAAATTAACCCATTCCCTTCCCTAATAAAATATACAGTAAGAGCCTGCTTCATTCACAGACAGTTTCCCATCATCGTTCTGGCCAGCCTGATGGACATGGGCATCCTGAGGCAATGTAGCAATTGTTTCATGTATACTGACAAGTTAATTACAGATTATATGGAAGCAAAACAGTCACTATAAAAAACTAACTGGAGTGAGGTGTTCAGTGGAAAAATGCAGATGGAATGTGGAAAGTTTCTGAAAGAGAAATTGATTGCAAAAAAAAATAAAAAAAAATGTTTAACATCAGGATCTGGGCATACAACATCAGGCAGATATATTTCCCTAAGAACAAGATATCTGATTAAGGTGAGAGACAAAAAATATAAGAAATGGAAGAGAGGTTGAACTACAACTTTGAAAACTCAAATAAACAAGCTGGACAAACAAACAGATTAAGCATAGGGTGAGACAAGATCAACAAATTTGAAGAAAATTTATGTAAAGATATTAAGCATAATAGGAAACCTTTTTTATAGATACATAAGATGTGGAAGGAGTAAAGACACACAAATTGATAAACTGTGTGCAGATTCTAAAATGTATTATCAGACACAACAAATTATAGATTTATTTACAAAATTTTATGCAAAACAATTTGCTCCACTAAAGGGCTGGTAGGTTGTCCTAGTGACATCCAGGTAACCCCAGATACTGGAATGAAATTGGATTATAATGAAAAAGAACTGCACAAACTGGATCCAAACAATGCATGGGGGAGGGGGGACAGAATTCGTAACAATGACCTGAGAACACTTCAGAAAGAACTTACAGTACCATTATATCTATTATTCGCTAGGTCATATAAATATGGGGAGATTCCTCAAGACTGGAGACATGCACTTATTGTACCTGTTTTAAAAAATATCTAAACTAGTACTTGCTTTAATGTAATTTGTTAGTCTGCTCCATAAGACTGTACTGACCATAATTAGCTGGAAACATTGTAATGAGACTGAGAACAAAAGTCTTCATCTGTTAATTACCCCAACTCATGTTGAACAGGTGCCAGTCTCTCCTTTAGGGCCAAAGTCTTGTGCACTTTTCAGAATAAATTTTCCAAACACTGTAGTTCATTTAATAAGGCTTTCATTAACCATGCTGATAATAACAGTACTGCTAAATATATTCAAAGTTTCTGCACATATCTTCTGATTGTCCTGAATAATGTAAATGGAAACAGTCTTTATTTGACCTGACTTCCGTACTCAGGTTCTTATGTCTGTAATGTCAGGTCGAACAAACTAACTATCCTCAACTCACTTCCCTAACTGTATCTGAAGTATATTTTAATGATACCAAAACCCTGTGATGCTTTACATGCCCTCTTAATCTTGGTTCTTTTGCTTACCAGGCTTGGCCTTAATTTAACATTCCATTAAGGAATATTCTGTAGCTGGCAAGATTGTATCTTTCCCTTGAGAAAAGACCATTCTGTATTCCTGTATTTTCTGCACACATTATGCTTATCGTCTTTTTCTAATAAACTGTTGACCCAGCAAGGTTATCTTTTCTTTCTGTCTTTTATGCATAAATGAAACACAATGTCTAGGCCAATTTTACCCTTTAGCCTGTCTGATGTCTAATAACTACTTTGAAATGGAAGTGCCTAATTTTACAGTAGCATTTCACACAGGACACTTCTTTACTTTGCCTTCACATTAGGAGGACTGGAATTATTCATCTAGTGGCAGTAGATGTTTGTCTGTTCTATCTGAGCTGGGAAGCACACAAAAGGGCTCTAAGTATCTTTTTGCACTTCTCTTATATACTGTGAGTGTACTTTATCAGTTTTAAAAATGTATTGTCTGATGTTGCTGCTGCTTTTAGTTAATTGCACTGTATTACATTGTACCGATTAGCTGTAAGGCTGTTGTAGGTAGTTTGTGTGGTCTTGTTACACTTGGTCTCCAAATGAGCTATTCAATATGAAGATGGTGTTTTTCTGTACCCTTGAGGCAGAAGTGTGCTGATTTAACCTGTCTGAGTTGGAGATTACTGGTGGAAGGCTTATTGTGTGCTTTCCAGATTGGTAGTTCACTTAAAACTTGTTTGTCTTTGCTTGTACTTAAGCCTCACATTTGTGTGCAGCTGATCTTCACTCAGTGGTGATTAGCAGTGCCCTTGTACAGAAGTAGAAAACTAGACACTCAGTTTTTCCCTAAACATCTGTCAGTGAAGCCATTCCAAACTTTTCTGCTGCTCTATGAATAACTCAGTTGCTCACTGAACATCGTAGCCTTATTGATCAACCTTAGCCTGCACAAAATATACTTTCCTCTTGTAGTCTTTTCATTACCAGCACAGACAGTCCTGTCAAATTAACCCATTCCCTTCCCTAATAAAATATACAGTAAGAGCCTGCTTCATTCACAGACAGTTTCCCATCATCGTTCTGGCCAGCCTGATGGACATGGGCATCCTGAGGCAATGTAGCAATTGTTTCATGTATACTGACAACCACTTACTCCTGAAACAAACACACTTTATGTGGGAGACGTAGTTACTCTTTGAAATTGGAGGCAAGACTCTCACATAAGGAGAAATTGAATGTCAAATAGGTTGTCAGCATACACACACACACACACACACACACACACACACACACACACACACACACGCACGCACGCACGCACACACACACACACACACAGACACACACTTTCCACACTAAATAAGGACATGACACATAAAGCCACATATGTATCACTAGTAACGTAACAAAAGATCATAGGCTTCCCAAACAGAAACCACTTATAAACATAACAAAGCAAAAAAACAACCACAACACATATTAACATACATGCCAGTGTAGCAACAAATAAGCCCATAAGGCATAATACCAAAAGCGTAATATATTGGTCATAGGTGACTCCATTGTGAGAGACATAGATGTTCACCTCAACAGGCTGGATAAGGAACAGGTTATGGTTAGCTGCTCATCAGGTGCCAGGATCCATCAAATCTCTCAAGTACTCAAGTCACTCAACCACAAGTTTTGGTATGGCTCCATCATAGTCCATGTAGGGATGAATGGCTTGAGATGTACCTCACTGGACTATATAAAGAGAGAGACGTGACTGATCTCTCAGATTATGTGTCATAGGCAGGTATAAGCCTAACCTTAATCAGCATTCTACCTTCTCCAAGGATGATGCCACAATACAAAAAAAAATATTGACATTAACAATTGGCATAGCTTCTGGTTTCTGCCAAAGGGGATCCAATACCTGTAAGCTTGAGATGATGGTGGACAGGCCACACTGCTTTGCCTGGCTTTTCTAAGCTTTTGGGTGCTGGTAAAGGCATTAGCCAACCCCATTGTGCCTTTTTTTAGGCAGTGTCAAAATAGCCAACCACTGAGCATAACAAAATCCTCTCTAGATAAACTCAAGGTACTGCTGCTTAATGTTAGGAGTCTAAACAAGAACCTCTCTAGATAAACTCAAGGTACTGCTACTTAATGTTACAAGGTACTGCTGCTTAATGTTAGGAGTCTAAACAAGAACCTCTCTAGATAAACTCAAGGTACTTCTGCTTAATGTTAGGAGTCTAAACAAGAACCTCTCTAGATAAACTCAAGGTACTGCTGCTTAATGTTAAGAGTCTAAACAAGAACCTCTCTAGATAAACTCAAGGTACTGCTACTTAATGTTAGGAGTCTAAACAAGAACCTATCTAGATAAACTCAAGGTACTGCTGCTTAATGTTAGGAGTCTAAACAAGAATCTCTCTAGATAAACTCAAGGTACTGCTACTTAATGTTAGGAGTCTAAACAAGAACCTCTCTAGATAAACTCAAGGTACTGCTACTTAATGTTAGGAGTCTAAACAAGAACCTCTAGATAAACTCAAGGTACTGCTGCTTAATGTTAGGAGTCTAAACAAGAACCTCTCTAGATAAACTCAAGGTACTGCTGCTTAATGTTAGTCTAGATAAACTCAAGGTACTGCTGCTTAATGTTAGGGGTAAACAAGAACCTCAAGGTACTGCTGCTTAATGTTAAGAGTCTAAACAAGAACCTCTCTAGATAAACTCAAGGTACTGCTGCTTAATGTTAGGAGTCTAAACAAGAACCTCTCTAGATAAACTCAAGGTACTGCTACTTAATGTTAGGAGTCTAAACAAGAACCTCTCTAGATAAACTCAAGGTACTGCTGCTTAATGTTAGGAGTCCAAACAAGAACCTCTCTAGATAAACTCAAGGTACTGCTGCTTAATGTTAAGAGTCTAAACAAGAACCTCTCTAGGTAAACTCAAGGTACTGCTACTTAATGTTAGGAGTCTAAACAAGAACCTCTCTAGATAAACTCAAGGTACTGCTGCTTAATGTTAGGAGTCTAAACAAGAACCTCTCTAGATAAACTCAAGGTACTGCTACTTAATGTTGGGAGTCTAAACAAGAACCTCTCTAGATAAACTCAAGGTACTGCTGCTTAATGTTAGGAGTCTAAACAAGAACCTCTTTAGATAAACTCAAGGTACTGCTACTTAATGTTAGGAGTCTAAACAAGAACCTCTCTAGATAAACTCAAGGTACTGCTGCTTAATGCTAGGACTCTAAACAAGAAACTGCACTCCCTGGAAACACTCCTCATTTTGGAAGATGTTGACATCTGTACAGTCAGAGAGACATGGTTCAAAGGTACAGAAAGCACCCCGGCCATGCATGGCTGCAACGCCTTCCATACATTCAGACCACAGACTGAGCATGAAAGAACCAAAGAAGGAGGTGTACACCTCGAGACTCGTCAAAACATATGACTGTCTTGAGATACTACATGTGCAATTAACTATAGGCAAAGGCCCCTACCACATCATAGCTAGCTATAGGTCCACCACCATAAAACAGGGAAAGCATACTGCATACCTGGACTTACTGGAATCACTTGCCATACAACCCAACACCTTACTCATGGGTGATTTAAATTATACTACCATCAACTGGGAAATATACACAGCCGCAAGCATGCTGGCTCAGAGGGTCTAGGACTTTGTCAATGCAAATGCTGTGGAGCAGCTGGTCAGCACACCCACAACAGGCAAAATGTGCTGGTCATAGTACTCACTAACATCGGAGAGCACTGCAACCCCCCCCCCCCTCGTGTGATGTCCTGCCTTGTAAGATTGAAACATAAATCAGCCTTGTTCCATGAAATTATAGGACTGGATAGCCTATTGAGCTCAAAGATGCATAAGAATTTTTCTACAACAAATTACCTCCTACTAAGTAATGGTATAAGAGGGTGCAAAGCTGCCTCGATCACAGATGACATGGACTCCTTTGTAAAGCTGAACACCAATGCCATGTATTACCACTTAAGCAGTTGTATGAAATCCACTGTACCTGACTGGATTAAAACCAGGTCTTGCCGAAAAAACAAGCCATCCTGGTGGACCCCTAATATAAACAGGTTATAAAACAATACAAAGAAACTAATGACCCAGAGCAAGAGGGAACTGGCCCCATCAGTGGAAGAAATTGCTCTCTAGCTTGAACAAATAAATTAGAGATCTTGTCAGGTCCTGCAAAGCTAATTACAAAGCATAAATACCCTCCTTAGCTAAGCATAATCAGAAGGCATTTCTTAACTACGTCCAAAATCTAAAAGGGAATGCCCAGCTATGCGCTGAAGTGTTTGTGGATGGCATACCCATGCCAGATCATGGTCATATGAGGCACAAGGCAGTATAATGGATCAGGGGCCCTTCATACATGCACCCCTCCGCAGCTATTCCAGAGTCCCATTAATTGACTATTTTTTTCCCAGTTACCATAAACACTGTTCAGACCTCTCAGTGCCCCTACTGTTTTCTGCTTTACTTCTACAATGATTATTTAAATTTAATTTCAAAGTTTTGTTTCAAATGTTGTAGCACAAACACTGAGAAGACATTTGCTAAACAGAGCAATACAGTGTCACAATGAAAACAGTCTTAGCATTAAAATCTCTCTACCCTTGAACTCACATTCAAAGAAAATTCATCTGGACAGTGTTGGATAAAGTTTACCTTTAGGCCATTTTCAAATCATAGGCCCCTTGCTCACATTTTTAGGATCATGCATAGATGCACGTGTTCTTTGATTCACCTTCCTGATTATATTAATTTATATACCAATATTCATTTGTTACAGCGTGTTTTAAATTTGTAGCATTGAACATTTTTCTAGGAAGTAATAAAACAAGATGAATGAACCCCTAATGCTAAAACTGCCCAGTTAAGAATGTTTCATCAATAAATATCTACTCAAACTTCTGTTGTTACAATCCACCAATATCCGTCAAAGTTCAAAATCTCTGTAGAAGTAACAGTCATCTGAATAATTCTATATTACAGATCTGTAACTAATAAAGAGGCTGCTGCTAGCAAACAATTTTATATTTCAGTGTTTCTTCTACAAATGCAGTGCCTGCTGCCCTGGAAGAATAAATTGCTTATGTCACATTAAATGAATGGTAAGCTGGTATTATTGCATTAGGGAATGGATGGGAAACTGACAACAGGAGAACATACTCAGGAATGCGGCACCCCATCCCCCTTAAATTACAACACAGTGTTAGCAATCTATATACATGATGTGGGAATAGAACCCATACCCTTCTGCATTAAAAGCAAGCATGCCACCTGTTGTGCTACTAACAACGCTTTTAAATGTTTTAGGAAAATAGGGATTGCATTTGCTAAACAACAGCTGCATATTGTAAACAGACTTAGGAGGAGGAGCACTAAACGTCGCTTCCCGTGAAGCTCTCAGTTCCTTATAAAATGCACTTCACACTCATTTTCTTGTAAGATGCACTTGAGACTCAACCATACCTTGTAGCACAAGACGTCTGGACAAAGCCAGAATTACTGGGGGAACAAAGGCCCAAACTAGGAACACATTTTAAATATTGCTTGTATATTTTAGAAAGTTGCTAGAATAAAAGGTTTTGTGTTACCATGCATTTTCTGAAGAATGTGAAGGCTGAAACTTAAATGGCTGTCATTTTTTAATGAATTTAGTCCTCACTGATTTGCCAGAAAACATGTTTTATGAGGAACAGACCTAAAATCTGAGGCAAAAATCTGGATATTTGAGAGCTAAGCATCTAACTCCTTGAAGCTCAAGTTTTTTTTAATATCTTGGTGGTTGGGGTAAAGGGTTCAGGTTTTTGTATAATGTTTGAGCCTGCATAATTAACCACAAGTTATCACACACACACACACACACACACACACACACACACACACACACACACACACACACACACACACACACACACACAGATAAACCTTACTTGAAGCCTCTTTTCATGGAAGCAGCAGAAATCCATCCAGGAGTGTGTTTACATGCATTCCACGGTAGCAGTACTACATGAAGGGGAGGTTAAATTCTGCTCATGGAAAGGAAGATGCAACAGGAGTGTATAACTGGATACAAAGAAAAACACCATATATACTGTAATTTAAAAAAATTAAGTCTGGCAGTACCTCAGCAAGCAGGCTCTCTTCCAGCCAGCAGGGGTGTCCTCAGAGCCAGTGGGCCCTAGGCGACTGCCTTGCCGACATAGTGTTGGACCTGGCTCTGTGGCACACCCATACATAACTGGAGGTAATAGCCACCTGTCAGCTGACAGATCTGGAGAAAGCTTCGCCCCCTGTCCCCTCCAGTCATACCACAAAGTATGCCCCAGCCTATTATCTCAATAGAGCAAGTCATCTGAGTGTTCTCCAAAGCTAAAAACATGTCATCAATGAGACCAGAGAACTTAACTTTGCCTTTTAAACAACTTAAAACATGACCTAGCAGACCCACTTGGATCTCTGTTTAACCACAGCCTAATAACTGTCAATTTTTCCAGCAGAATGGAGGACAACAGTAATCTCTCTGCACAAAGGGGGACCATCAACTGACCATGAGAATTATAGGCTCATAAACATGATGAGCTTCATCTGCAAGGCCGTAGAAAAAATCATTATGAACCTTACTGCCAAGGAGAAAGGAAATCCCAACCCAGTTCAGATTCATTAAATGAAGCTCATACTTGTTAAACATGGTTGACTTCTTTGAGAAAGTCACCAGGGCTCTAGACTAAGGAAAGAAAGTGCATACCACCTATCTTGACCTAGCCAAGGGATTTGACACAGTCCCTGACTCAAGTATTATAGAAAAACTCTCTCCTACATTACTAGATGAGTAGCCAACTGGCTCACCAATAGTGTACATACTGTCAAAGTGGGTTACTTCACCTCTACCAAAAGACCAGTTAGCAGTGGTGTACCACAGGGTTCTATGCTGGGCTCCTTATTCTCCTTATTGTTTGGAATTTATTTCTCAGAAGTCCAGGCAAACTTGGCCGGCCTGTGGGTGAGCATGTTTGCTGACAATTTCAGATCAGGAGGAATCATTGAGTCCCCCAACAATGTTAATATACTGCCGACAGGGTTAACACAGACAAACAAACAGTGCCAAAGCAACAGATTCAAGCTAAATGCAAAAAAAATCCATTACTGCCTTTGTGAAAGCTTACATCCTTCTAATTACATTATAGACAGCACCCCCCTAACTGTAGACCCATTGGTACATGATCTGTGTACTCAGGTTAATAGCAATCTGAACTCTGACCACCGTGTATACACAGTAGTAAGGAAATCCTTGTATGTGGCACATCTTATAAGTTAAGGCATCACACCTATATCAAAGGATGCTATAATTCCATTATACTTGGTCCTCTTCAGACCAGTTATTGAGTACAATGCTCTCTTTTGCATGTACCTCACCAGACACCTGCAACAATTGGAGAGACCATAGTGGTTTCTCAACAAGAAATTACAGGGTACACAAAACAAATCTTATGTGGAAAGACTGAAAGCCCTTTTACTGTATTCTGTCTCCTACAGGTTGCAAAGGGGTGACCTGTGCCTGGCTTACAGGGCAGTCTCTGACCTGGCCCTGATGGAAATGCTACATATTCGTAAATCAAACTGTAGGAGGGTCACTCGCTTCAGAGATATTAATCTGGCCTCTGACATGAAGAGGTTATGCTGTAGAGATACATACATCTCCCAGAGACTGCCACTTTTCTGGAACAAGCTTCAAATTTATGTGAAACAGAGCTCCTCCCCGACTCTTTTCAAATGCAACAAAGATCAATGAATAGGTGACTGCAAATTCACTCCTGGAGTGGTGCCCATGTCCCTCCTGGACAGAGAAAGTTGGTATTAACTATCATAGAAACTTACCTCTGTGAACTTCACTCACCTAACCACTGATAGTTGGGGCAACTTGGGAAAAATATGGCTAGGCTTGTAAGGGTTCTAGGGCCATTAGCCTAGTAACTTCCTATGAACCTATGAGCAACAAAGGACTTAGGTCATGTCTAAAGACTAAGAAGAAAGAAAAAAACCGAGGTATATACATTCAGAGAAAATAATATGGGTTGAATGTACTTCATTTTGCTGGGGCAAATGACAGCTGTAAAGCTAAGGAAATAAGTGGGAATGTCTAGCAGCTAAAAGAAAACACTCCTTAAATCAGACTTTAGCAACTGCTACCTTAAGCAACAGGATGATACAGCCCAAGAATTTAATGGCTGATGCTGTGTGATACGTATTAAGACAGTTGCTTTGTCATTTGAAAACATACAAAGGATAAGACATGAGTGTGGGAGGGTAACCTGGCCATACACTAGCAGCAAACTACAGGTAAAATTGACTGGACATAGTTTTTTTCCCCTGCATGTTCATGTTATCCAGCATAGTTACATGATCATTATACACTTTCTGTTGAAGGTCAGCTCTTAAAATATAATATAGAGAAAATATTGTTAGTGAAAGGAAAATAAACCAGAAGATCATCATTAGTGTGGAGAAACCTCTCCAAACAATCTTTCTTACAAACACACACACACACACACACACACACACACACACACACACACACACACACACACACGCACAAGCACATGTACACACGCATGTATACATACATGCACATACACACACACACGCACACACACACACACACACACACACACACACACACACACACACACACGCACATGCTCATACACACACACGCGCACACACACACACACACATGCACACACACACACACACACACACACACACACACACACACACACACACACACACACACACACACACACATGTACACACACACACACACACACACACACACACACACACACACACACATACATACACATGCACACACACACACACACACACACACACACACACACACACACACACACACACACACATGTACACATACACACACACACACACACACACACACACACACACACACACACACACACACACACACACACACACACACACACACACACACACACCATGTACACACACACACATATGTGCATGCACATACACATACACAAACACAAAACACACGCACGCACACACATGCACACACACAGACAGACACATGCACACACGTGCACACTCATGCACACACATACATGTACACACACACACACACACACACACACACACACACACACACACACACACACACACACACACTCATGCACACCCATACACGTACACATATGTGCATGCACATACACATACACAAACACACACACACACACACGCACACACACACACGCACACACATGCACACACACTCACGCTCACACATATGTACACATACACGCACACACACACACACACACACACACACACACACACACACACACACACACACACACACACACACACACACACACTAGCAGAGGTTTCATCCTCCTCATCTTTAACTTTCCTTGTTGATTCTTGTTGGGGAAAAGTAAACTTTCTCACCACAGCAAGATTATTTGAAGAATGTTGATTTTTAATGTGAGAGGTAGTTTTTTGGATATTTATTGCACTGGCATGCAACAAATAGGAGTACAACCATTGCATAATTCTGCATCTCATATATTGTTTTCTAAAGGTGTTATTTTCAGCATCTTTATTGATCAGTTTTTATAATAATCAAAGGAAAATGAGTATTTTAATTTATTTAAAAACACAGTGGTGCTTGTTTACAAATTCTTATTCCTATTCCCATAATTCACTGTCTTTATAAAGTGCTTTCTTATATTTGTTTATTTAACATTTGTTTACCAGGAAAGCTCGAGTGGGATAATATCTGATTTTCAGCAGAGGTCCAGGGACAAAGGTGTCACATTGACATAATATGGTTTCCATTAAATAAAGTCAATACAAAGCCTAATACAAAAGAATGACTTGTTAACGAAGTAAAAACTGAGCTTCAGTCCATACAGTGTGAACCTTACAAAAAAATATTGAAAACGTTTGCATGGCTATGAAAAAGAACAGTGTCAATAGATAAAGTATTCACAAGCATACCTCTATGCCATACGAAATTCCTCAGAATTTCCACGTTTTGGGGCTAAAATAATGGGGTGACACGAATTCCCAAGTTGCCTCTTTAAATCACAATTTTTCTTTTTGTCTTTATTTACAATTTTTACTTATTGCGTATTTTAAGTGAATGATAATTGTTGGTGTATCTGTAATGTACTGCTTGCCATCTATTAACTTCAACAGGCATTGATTTCCTGCTGTCAGTAGAGTAAGGGGGCAAATGACCTGGGCTCAAATTGGGAAGTTGGTAGCTTTTTGTGGCATGATATCTGTCATTTAAGCAGCTGGTAATTTGCACATGTTTATACCAACACAGAAGTAATGAAATGAATAGGTGTTTACTTGAGTTTGCGCATGTTATTGCATATGTACAGATGTACTTCGGCCAGTGGAGGTCGAGGAGTTCAATGTAGCTTGATCATCAGAAAAAAATTGCAGGGGAGGACGAGTTTATTTTAAAGTGGTGCTTGGCATGTGTTGTCTTCTATTTGCCATCAGTACAGGCACCGATAGTTTAGTTCTTTAAACAATGCCAATAAATGTCATAAACAACTTCTAATTAAACAACCACCATGTAGATACAGCCTAGCTACTATCCTGCATAACTGTCAGCAGAACAGGCAAACTGAACACCAAATTTAGCACTTTCATTCCTTTATTTATGTTCAATGGAACTTCATCAGAAAATACATACAGACATTTAGGGTGAGAAATTGCATCAAAGGCTTTTGCCAGGGTAAGGAATAAGGAGGAAACACGTTTGCCCGAGTCCCTGGATTGGTTTATCGTGTCCGTGAATGACAGGAGGGCAGTAATGTGTTGGGTGGATGTTAAAGAGATGTTCTTCATAGTGGAGGAGTTGTTTATGAATAAATCTTTCATGAATTTCTGACAGAAATGATAATATTGCAATAAGCTGAAAGGTAGAGACATCAGCCAATATGCACCTTTATGAAGAGGGACAATATAGGATTTTTTCCATAGTGAGGGTACATAGAATTCAGATATTGTTCCATTCCTAAGGACAGAGACTGGGTATGCTATAGTACTGCCAGTTATCTTCAAGTGTTTAGGTCTGGGGTTGCCTGCTGCCAGTGGCGGCTGGTGACTTCAAATAAAAGGGGGGCTGCAAGAGACAGCTGAATGGGTGAGGTCAATGGGAAGGGGTGCAGCCAACTAGAAAGGGGAGGAGCTATGCTCAAAACCACAGAAACTAACTAAATACACTGCCCTGGGTGCCAAACCGTCATTATGAGAGTCCAATCAAGACAAAACGAAGTGTAGAAAAATAAAAATATTTCAATGCATTGGCTGCATGACAGCCTACTTAATATCTAGATGGAAACAAAAAGGTTGTGAAGCATAAAAAAATAAATTACTTTTTAAATACATTAATGGAATGCCAGTCAAAATCAAGTTTAAAAAAATAAGCAGCACTCAACTCAAACCACTTCTTGCACTGCAGTTCTAATTATAATTTATATTCAGCTTTATTAAAGTACCAAGTAACATGCTGAAAGTAGAAATCTCTGATGCTCCCACTTGTAAAAATGTTTGTTATCCAAAAAAGACTTGCTACCTGATAACTATCTACTTGTTTCATGGGGAAAACATGATCAAAGTAAAAAATGAAAAGCAAACAAGAAATAAGGTCAAGATACATTGCTTAAAAGGATTACTGTACAGGTTATGGACCACACGGTTGGCATTCTGTTTAGTTTACGGGTAAAGTCTGCAGAGATGACTGGAAGTCTCCAAGTGTAATGAGCTTCTTAAAATAATGTAATCCTGTCCTTTATTACAAATACTGTCATACGCATTTCAATACCCAAGGCTCATACATTATCTAGTTAAGTATTCTCTACATGGCAACAACAGAAAGGCTTTCAATGTTGGCAATTCTTTAACAGTATGCTTATTAAAGCTTACTTGCATCTTACGATCTCAGCCAAGCTTACCTGATGGTCATTAAAGTATTGCTACTTAAACACAGAGCAACAGGCACTTTGAGTAATAAGCATAAATCAACAGTACAAAAATATGACAGAAACCAGACCATTCTGCAAAAATCAAGGACAGATGAAAAGCCACTCTAGTACTTGTGTCTACCTTGGATGGGGGGATACTCTGCATAACTACTACTTGCCTTACTTCGACACATCCAGAGACACTACATGGGGGAGTGGGGTGCAGCAAGTATGTCACAATTTGAAATGTCTCTGGCTGACTGTGATGGCCCTGACACATTTGTCATACCTCTCAACCTCAGAGCAAGAAATCTGGACAAAGCCATACAAAGAAGTGGGACAAAGGCCCAAAAAACACTGCATTACCGATGGCAGTCGTATACTTGAGGTTTCATTGTAATTCCAAGTATGTACTGTTTTCCATCAGCAATAATTCTGTTTTTTTTTTTGGTATGTTCTTTTTAAATATCTCAGAATAGTTGGGTATTCATTAAGTTGTAACTTTTACTATGACTATATTTGGTTATTGGGAGTAAACAGTTGGAAAATGCACTGCAGACAGAGCTTCTACTGTAGCATTCTGGCGTGGTTCTGCAAAGTGCTCTGTAAGCTAGGTCCCTTTTAATGAAATGTTATATAGAAATAAAGCTATGGGTTATTACAGAGTTGGAAGGCTGAGATGCTAGGTAGTAGGCTGGATACAAATTTTAGGAAAGGAGGCATGACATGTTCAGATTATTGTTTTCTATCCAGACCTCAATCGTTATATAATGAATAATCAGTAGATAATTTTAACGCTGTGCTATTCTCACTGTTGTCTCACATCTGTGTGTAATAACAAGTCATCGGGGATTCTGCGAATAAACTATAACTTAATCACAGATACCCTGGGGGAAAAAGTCACATTTAATCAGATGTCTCTTTATGACGTATCTCTTGAGTAACCATTTGCATATAAACCCACATTCTACAGATATTATATTTTAAATTTTGTACTTAAATATAAGTTTGCAGTAATGTGCTTGACCTCTTTCTGACTGATGAAAATCACGTTGAGTGTGTATAAAAATGGTATAATGCTACAATAAAATGCAATATTAAACGATCAATTAAAAACATGCGTGCAATTAAAAGGTGTAAAATGCAAAAAAGTGAGTAAAATATGAACCATTATCATATGCTATCTAAAATGATATTAGAAAGTTGTAGAGTAGAAAACATTAAGGAACCCTAAGGACAGATGTATGGTAAAAGATAAACATTTTTTAATAAAACTATTAACGCTAGTGAAATGTTAGTTGCCAATATTTGCGTGTATTCTCCTTTTGCGGACACACACACACACACACACACACACACACACACACACACACACACACACACACACACACACACACTTTTTAATATTATATATATTAATACTTAGAAAGTATTGTTAGTTGAAAGGCTCAGAAATTTTACGAATTGAGTTAATGACAGCTATACATATCCTCACTGCCACACCAGCACAACACAAAAGTCATGTTTTTTCCGTTAGTAACTTTGTACAGCAGCACTGGGAGGAGGAGGAATATGGGGCACTGTGTGAGTACGTGGGTAATTCAGACAGCTGGAACAAGTAATAGGAAGGACCAGAAAAAATTAGCAGCAGCACAGTGGGAAGGAAATAGCAGAACAGACCTCAGACTAATCGAAGTTGTAGCTGAGTTCAGACCCATCATCTTAAGTAACGTCAAAGGTGACACTGACTGAAAAAATGAAGCTTCCCTTTTCAGAGTTATTCTGAGTTACCTCTAAATCATGCCTTAGTGATCGAAATAAAGGTGACTAAAGGTATACAGTTTTCTGGAGAGGTAGACAGCAGTGGTAACCGGTTTCTCCTAACACTGGCACAAACATACTTCCTCAATGTACTGCCCAAAACTCTGCCCTATCACTTTAATGAGTACCCTTGTCATCTAAATCTATTTGCTGTGGCAGTCACATACACAGACCTTATTTTCACTTTCAGTTAATGAAGTTAGAACACACACACGCACACACACACACACACACACACACACACACACACACACACACACACACACACACACACACACACACACACACACACACACACACACACACACACACACACACACACACACACACACACTTACCTGTAGCATAAATCCAAATCCCTAGTAGATCTTTCCCTGTAGCATAAATCCAACTCCCTGTACGAAAACCCACCCGCGCATATCCCCGTCGTGAGATCTTCCCCCGACGAGACTGCAGCACCCTCCAATCCACACCAGACTCTGCCCATCGCGAGATCGACGCCTGATGAGACTGCAGCAAATTCCAGACTGCTGACGTTGCAGCCTGACCCCGATGTGTTTTCCCAGCGAGTTCCAGGACAGTCTATGCAGTTTAAAACTGCATAGACTTCTGGGAGCTCTGTTCTTCATGTTTCCCAGTCAGGACTGCTGCTGAGACAATCTGCACATGCTCCAGACTGTCTCAGCAGCAGTTCGGACTAGTGCGCATGCGCGAAAGTCTGCGATTTTTTAATTTTTTTTTTATTTTTATTTCTGTATTTTTCTTTATTTTAAGTTGAGGGGGCTGCAGTCCGGCAGTCCAATAGCACGGGCCACCCCTGCCTGCTGCTGAGGAGCATGTCGGGATTAAGTAGAGTTTTTTTCATTGTTGATGTTGAGAGAGGCCGTAAGTGGAAGTTGCTAACAATGGACACAGATGGTAGATTAGGTTCATGTTGGTATTCTGGCTGTGTGTGGGGGAGCCAGAGTAAAGGAAGTGTTAGTCTGTATGGTGTATGAAGAATGTTGGTTTTGGTCTATCCTGTTTGCTGAATTACCAGGATTAGTTGTTATTGAGGGGTTGGTAGAAGCACTGGATGGGGATGAAGAGATTTTAGATAGAGAGGTAATGCTTTCTAGGAAGTAGGTGTTGAATAAGGATGAAACTCCTAGTGGAGACCTATTATGAGAAGGGTTGAGTTCATTTTTCGAGCACGGATTTAATAGGATACTTATTGATGGCCCAGAATTTTATTCTTGGAGGTCATTTTTGTGATGACATTTTTGGCTATAATACTGTTATTTATTTATTTATTCTGTTACTTAGATTGTGCAATTCTTTATAAAGGTTATTAGGGAGTTTTAAGTGAAGCCATTCTTTCCAAGCTTTGTCTCTGTAAGACATTGTAGTCTTTTTGTGGATAGTGAGCGATGGTGCATGGTTAATTTCCACTTTTTTATTTGCAGAGTGGGGTGTTGCTGTATAGAGTTTTAAGAATAAGGTATTAAAAGTATTGACAGCCTTGCCAAGTGGAAAAGATTTTAGGAAGACAAATTAAAGGCTTTCAATGGCTTGATGGAGGATTTGTTTATTTAACTTAAAAAGGTTTTGGGTTATTTTAAGTGGGTGGTATTTCTATGGATATAAACTGTAAGGTGGTCACTAAGTGAGTTTGGATATGTTCCAGAGATTGAAAATTTACTAGGGTCAAATACCATATGCAGTCTAGAATTGCACCTTTACTGTTAGCATTATTAAATCAAGTGTGTGTTTTGATAAGTTGTGTGTAAAGATAAAGGTTTGTACTACCTGAGGAAAAGTCTGATTTAAGGTTTTGATAGTCAATATTTATATCTCCTAGAATGATTTTATTAGAAGGTATACAGTTAGTTGAGATGATTTGTTCTAAAGTTGTATTGTTTTTAGGTGGTATATAGACTATAACAAAGCATACCTTTTTGTTTTGTTTTGTTAAGCTTCAGCATTGTAATAATATTTCAGCATTTTGGAATTCTAGGATGTTTGTTTATTTATTTATTGGCATTTGTTTACTGGGAAAGCCCGACTGGGCAGAAGCCCATTTTCAGCAGAGGCCTGGGGAGAAAAGCTCCAAATTATTACAAAACATTTTAAGAACAATAATTTTGCAACCTTCAAGAATAAACAAAAACATCTGCAGTTTAAATAATTATACCAAATGAGGCATAATATAAAATATTGGTTAAAACTTGATACAAAGTATATAATAATCATTTAATATTTAGAGAAATTTTTGACAGTTTGTAGAGAAATTAAAGGTAAATTAGTAAAATACAAATAGGAATTACAATATGAAGTGAGGGAAAGACAGGCTTATGGTATATTTAGAGAGAAAGTCAGGGGAAAGAATTAGATAGCAGTAAGGAAGTAAGTGAAGAAGGGAGAGTAAGATTTGAAAAGTTACTTGTTCACATTTAGGGATATAGTTTATCCTGGATTTGAGCAAGAACAGAGCCAGAGTTTTTCTAAGAAGTTTTTAGTGTGGTTTTGAAAGATGGGAGGTAGGGTGCAGATCTAATGAATACAGGTAAGAAGTTCTAGATCTTTGCAATCTTGTTTGAGTGCAGAAACGGTCTGCTAGGTTTGTAGACAGACAGGAGTTTTTGCTCAGTGGATCACATTGACCGACTGGGAGCATAGTTGTGTAGAATGTTTTTTAGTTCTGGACAGGCAGATGGATTCCAGACAATTTTATAGGTGGTAAGATGTTGTGTGTATGTTAGTTGATGTGGCAGTTCTAACAATTTTAGGTTTTTCAGTGTTGTACAGTGATGGGTTCTGAAAGGGGTATGTGCTGCAAATTTTGCAACTTTAAAGCATTTTTCAAGTTTTAATTTTTGTGAAGCCTGGAGGTTAGTAAGGATGGGAGTGCCATAAAAAAGTGAGGGAAGAGATAAGTAGTGGCACATGTAATTTTAGTTATGTCAGTGAGAAAGTTGTTGGCTCTTTAATGCATCCCTAGTTACTGATGAGCTTTTCTTATGTAATTTTGTCAAATGAAAGATGATCATCCACTATCACCCATAATAGTTTGCTATGAGAAGTGACTTCAATGGTTATATTATTAAGAGAGGACTTGAAACTTTGTTTTTTTTTTTTTTTTTTTTTCATGAGAGAGGGATTTGTGGAAAAAAGTATTTGTTTTGTCTTTTTTTGGGCTGAGAATGAGTTGTGAGTTATGAAGTTGTGTGTTTCAATGGCTGTTGACTGATTTTTGGGAGGTGTACCATGTTGTTAGATATGCAGATGAGATTGGAATTATCTGTGTATTGTATTAGGGTGGCCTGTTGTATGAAAGTATAGAGGGTATTGGTAAAATTGTTAGAGGATGGAAGCAAGGACCGAGCTCTGTGGTGCACCGTTGGTGACTAGGAGGCTCTGTGGTACACCATTGGTGACTAGGAGGTAAGGAGAGTGTGGGGTGTCATTATACTGACTGATACCTTTTTGACAGGCAGCTTTTGAACTACAGAAGGGTGGGCTGAATGAGATCTCATGAGGACATTTGAAGTAGAAGTTTGCTGTAACAAACTGTGTCAAAGGCTATAGAAAAGTCTAGAAATAAGGAAGAAACTAGTTTGCCATTATCTCTAGCTTTATTGACAGTATCTATGTAGGTTAAAGGGCAGTGCTAGTACTATGGGAAAGACGTAAATCATATTGTGTAGGGAATAGGAGTTCTTTCTGCAGGAGATAGTCAAGAAATAGTTTTTGAATATATTTTTCAAGTATTTTGATGAGGGAGATAAGATTACTATAAGTCTAAAGTTAATGTCATGGGAAATTGGAGAGAAACTGTATGAACTTGGATAAATCAAGGCTTTTTCTCTTGCTTTCTTGTGAGGCCTATCAGTTCTGATAATACTGTAGCCTGGAAGGAGTAGTTTAAAATCTTTAATGTTAGGATTAAGCCAGGTTTCTGAGATGGCAAGAATATCAGGGTTATACTGTTATATCCAGGAAAGTAGTTTTTGCAATTCTGTTACAAATGCTATGGAGATTAGAAGTGACAATGTTTAATTTTTGGAAGACAAGTGGGAGAATGATGGGGTGGGGGATTTGATGTGCCAGTCTTATTAGTATGGATAGGTTAATGATAGGACAGTACAGTACAGCTGGGAGGAAGCATCATTTGAAGTGGTAATTGAAGAATGATTAACTACTTCACAATTTTGCATGGATTGTTATTTGCTATTTAGATTAATTGGTGTTTTTTCATGGACTGGGTTGGAATGGACATCACTATGCTGTGGGATTTTTAAAAGGTAGTGTATTGATTTAGAGGGGACCTGTATGAATTATATTTTTAGAATAGGGGGTGGTAGTGAAGTATTTTATACTTAAAATAAAGACAAGCTGAGAGATTAAAAAGGCAGGGAGATATATTGGTATAGATATTCCTGATTTCATGTTGTGATGAGTAAATTGCAGTAAGAGAGGTGCACAGAGATGAAAGTATACAGTGATTTGTTAGATATGATACTAGTATCAGGAGAAAGTGACACTCTGCTTAGAGAAACATTTGAAATGTCAGTGGATATAGAGAAATGGAAAAAGTAAAGTGTAGTATGCAGTATGAAGTGGAGGGAGGCAGGGGTGGGTTAATGATGAGAAATAAGTAGAGCACATTTGCTTTGTTTGGTAATTCTAATTATGTAATAATTAGAAAGGAACTGGATGAATACCAATGACATTTGAAGTTAGTCAGAAGTATAAGGAGCAGAATATAACTAATGGCACTAATAATGACATTTATGTGCCTGAAATTGTATAAAGAGCAAATAAATCAGATGTAACTTCTGTGGCTGGGAGGGGTGACAACCTGTGAGTGGTTATTTATGAGATGATTATGTTTCTGTGGGTGGGAGGAGTGAGGGAGCTTGGAATTTGGATAGGAAAAGATAGGCCCAATATAAAGGAAGTGATGTCAGAAGAGGGTGGAAATGGGGGTAGGGAGGGGAGTACAGTGAAGCTAATTATAGCAAGGCAAAGTAGAACAGGATCAAACTATGCCCTGTAGATAAACAAGAACAATCATTTGTGATTAGCAAAAGATAATAAAAAGTAAGTTAAATGTCTAAATAAACTAGGCACGAAGCATCAGAGACTATCCATGTGCAACTAACAGTGGGTAAAACTGCCTTCCAGTTTATAGCCTGCTACAGACCACCCTCCCAAACCCAGGAACCCCACTCGGCCTTCCTGAGAACACTGGAAAATATGAAGGTCTCTCCAAACAGCATTATATTGGGCGACTTCAACTACCCAAACATAGACTGGGAGCATTACTCTAGCTCCAACACCCTAGCCCAAAGGTTCCTAGAATTTATAAACTCAGATGCTATGGAACAACTTGTTACCACTCCCACAAGAGGGGAAAACATACTGGACCTGATCATCACCAACATGGGGACTCTATGCTCCAGACCAGAAGTGTATCCCTCACTGGTAAGATCAGACCATAAACTAATTTCACTGGATATTCACATCCCGACCCCACCCCCTGCCCAGAAAACCACAGTGAAAAACTTCTCTAAAGCAAATTTCACACTCCTCAAAACCGAGGTGGAATACTTCAAAGCCCCCGGGCCTGTGGAAAATACGGCCCAGACCGCAGAATCCTTTATAAATGCATTCTATGAACACCTTCAGGAATGCATGGATCATGCGATCCCAAATAAAACCAAGACCCAATCCTCCAAAGGCAGACATCCTGTCTGGTGGACCCCAGCCATAAATAAACTATGCAATATAAGGAGGAAGCTACTAAATGATAGAGCAAAATCCCAAAAAGGGAAGGCATCACTGATCAGTATTAGCAAAAAACTACGGGCACTCATAAAATTGTCTAAGGCCAGCTTCGAGAGAAAAATTGCACAGGACACTAAGGATAATCACAAGGCTTTCTTTAGTTATGTTAGGAACCTGGGTGGTAATTCCCAGATATGCTCAGAATTAGTCCAAAATGAAAAAAATACACTGAACCCACAGACATTGCCAACATCCTAGCTGACAGGTTCAGCGCAAACTTCTCCCCACCTCCCCACCAAAAGGGCAAATATCTATCCCAGCAGAGTGCTGCCCCCCTGACATCTCAGATGCTCAGGTAAGAGTCGCCCTCTCCAAAGCAAAAAACACAGCATCAATGGGACCAGACGGGGTCCCGGGCTGCATCCTACATGAACTCCAAGAAGAGCTAAACCCAAACATAAAACTACTGTTAAATCTCAGCCTTACTACAGGATATGTGCCCAAAGAGTGGCATACAGCAACAGTGGTCCTTCTCCATAAAGGTGGTGCCTCAGCGGATCCTGGAAACTATCGCCCCATAAGCCTGACTAGCTTGGTCTGCAAAGCTATGGAAAGGATCATCATGGACCTCATAAATAAAGATATTGGGGACCTACAGACACTGGATCCTACCCAGTTCGGCTTTGTTAAGGGCAGATCCTGCCTCTTAAACCTGGTTGATTTCTTTGAAACAGTCACCAAGGCGATTGACGAGGGGAAGGTGGTTCACACAGCCTACCTGGACCTCACAAAAGCCTTCAATACAATACCCCACTCGGGCATTATAGATAAGCTCACCAGCTTAAATATAAACCCCTATGTCACTAGATGGATTGCAAACTGGCTCAAGGACAGAACCCACATGGTTAGAATTGCTGGAGCCATTTCAGACTCCAAACCAGTTACAAGTGGTGTCCCACAAGGCTCAGTCCTAGGACCTCTCTTGTTCGGTATATATTTCTCGGAGGTACAGGCCAACACGGAGGGACGGTGGCTGACCAAGTTCGCAGATGACTGCAAACCGGGTGCCATAATTGACTCTCCAGCCGACACAAGCATCCTCCAAAAGGGCCTCATAGAAACAGACAACTGGTGCCAGAGCCATGGCCTCAAGCTAAATGCCAAAAAGTGTATAGTCATCCCCTTTGGCAAAAACAAAGTGCCCACAAATTACCACATAGGTGGTAATCCATTAAGTACAGAAGAAGTAATTAGGGACCTGGGGACCCAAGTTGATAGCAATCTCTCATTTGACAACCACGTGGCCAAAGTGGTTAAAAAACATTTTATATAGCCCACCTAATCATGAAGGGATTCACATCTAGATCAGGGAGGTCATGTGCCTCTTTACTCATCCCACATCAGGCCCATAATTGAGTACAATGCCCCTTTTGGGATGTACCTTACCAGACACCTGCAGCAACTGGAAAGACCCCAAAAGTACCTCACCAAGAGGATCAAAGGGCTCAAACAGATGCCATATGCTGCCTGGTTAAAGAAACTCCAGCTCTGCTCAGTGGCATACCGCCTGTTCAGAGGCGATCTGTGCCTGATGTATAAAGCCATGTCCAACCCGGAATTAATGGACATGCTGCACCTCAGAAAATTCAAATCCCATCGAGCCACGCTACCGAGAGACTTGAACTTCAGCACTGAAATAAATAGGACATGCTAGAGGGACAGATTCATAACCCAGAGGGTCCCTTCACTCTGGAATAAAATCCCAGTCCAGGTTAGGCAGAGTCCCTCATTGACTCTCTTCAAGAGGAATCTTGATGAGTGGATGGGAGATCGTAGGTTTACCCCGGGTATCACTTCTGTGTCACTGTTAGACAGAGGCACAGTATACTAACCTCGAAAAAGGGCATAGCAAAATAAAGTTAAAATGGGTGGCGAAAGCCAAACACATTCTGGCTAGGCTTATAAATGCCCTAGGGCAGATAGCCTAGTATGAGCCTATGAACCTATGAACCTATAAGGACACATCAATAGCAGTTCTAGTGTTACAAAACTAACACCAACACATTAGAAGTATTATAATAATGAATGGGAATGTTGGAAGTAATATTATAATGAAATGCTTCTTCTTCAGCCATGGTCTATAGAGCCTTATCAAGCTCTCAGACATTCAGAGTAAACAGTTGAGTATTTTTTATCAGGAATGCAAACCACTGCTTCTCTGGGATTATTTCTAAATGGTTATTTATGCAGAGAGAAACAATATAAAATGAAACTGAATACATAGCAGAAAATGGAATGTGCATTTTTTGAATGCATGGTACCCTACTGCAGATCTTCAGTTAGTAACTTATTATGCAGAAATGCTAAACACTATATGCATCCTTATTCATTTCTGAAGTTTCTAAAATGTAGAGGAAAAAATCATGAGACTGCATTGTAATATCTTTTTTATGTATTTCTCTGCCCTGCACATCTACATCCTGGAGTAGTCTTATTTTATTTATTTTATTTTATTTTATTTTATTTATTTTACATTTGTTGACCGGGCTAGTCCAGCTGGATATATGTCCATTTTCAGTGGAGGCCCGGAGAGAAAAGCTTCACAAATTACAACAACATAAAAGGTCAAGACAAAGACATTAACAGTAGAATTTGGTACATAAGAAGTTTTAAAAATATTACAAGCCTAAGATTATATATTTTATATTTCAGTAGGGAAAGAAAAATGTATCTAAGAGTCGATGAACAAGACTAAGACATTTGCATTAGCAATGGTGTATTACAAGTCTTTATAACATATTACAAGCATAGAATTTTATATTATGTATTCTATTAGGGAAAGAAAACTTAATATAAGACTAAACTAGATACAACTATTAGTTTATATTAATAGGTACTAAGGTCACACATAAACCTAAGAAAGAAAACACTAGAGATCAATGGATAGAGTATAGAAGATCAACATACAAGGATGCATTTAGAGTGTTCTTTATCACCGAAGTTGTGATCTTATATGTAGGTGGTTGGTCATTCCACAGTATATACATATTTACATGAGAAAAATATCCCAAGAAAGGTTAAGCTCACTAGTAATTCGTGAGTAAACACAAGATCATGATCATGAGAGACTAGGAATCGTGGGAGTGTAGTTAATGGTCTGGTGCTTAGTCTGGGTTAACACATGGGCATAGCCAGTGTGATTTAAGGTAGGGTTTGAGCTTACTTTTAAATAAGCTGGCGGAGGATATTGAGGTTAGCTGGCTTGGGAGGATGTTTCAGGCTTTACCTACTGTATTGGAGAACAAGGTGTCACCTGCTGAGTTGTTGGATTTTGATATTTGTACAAGTAGTTTATTAGATGAGCGTAAGGTCTTGAGATTGTTATAGGGGATGACTAGGGAAGTAAGTATGGGTGTATTTTGAGGTAAATACAGGATCTTATGGGCTACTATTAGTTGATTAAAAAGTATTAGATTTGGCAACTCTAACCATCCTAACTGATTCAGGTTGATACAGTGAAGAATTCTATAGGAGGACCCAGCTGCAAATCTGGCAATATTGTTGTAGAAGGATGAAAGTTTACTCAGATTACTTCTACATATTTTGGCATAGAGCAGGGTAGAGATAAGGTGGGTGCGAGCAATGGTAACCCTGGCTGGAGGTGTTAGAAAGGGTTTGATTCTATAGATGGAACCTAGTTTCTTGTTTACTGTTTTTATGGTGTTATTAATGTGAGGTTCAAAAGACAAGTTATTATCTATTAGTACTCCGAGTAATTTGGTGGTTGGCTCGGGGGATATTATAGTTCCGTTATTTGAGGTAATAGTGAAGTTAAGTGGGGAGGTTCTGTGGGTGGGGGTAAATAGTAGCATTTTAGTTTTTTTGGGGTTAAGGATAAGACATCTTTGTAGGAGCCAGTTTTCAACTGCACTAAAGGTCTTTTGGGTTAGTGACTGAAGTTCTGACTGAGAAGTAGCAGAGCATATGAGTGTGGAGTCGTCAGCGTATTGGATACAGTCAGCTTGAGGAATTACAGAATGAAGGTCATTTGTAAAGATGGAGAAGAGTAATGGGCCTAATATAGATCCTTGCGGGACCCCTAGGGCAACTGGGAGGTGGGAAGATAAAGTATTTTCCCATAGTACAGCCTATTGCCTATTATGTAGGTATGATTGGAACCACTGTATAGTGTGGTTGTCCAATGACAGGTTTTTAGTGTGTCTATAAGCAGGTGGTGATTCACCGTGTAAATGCTTTAGACAGGTCAATAAAAAGGGCTGAGGATAGAGTATCATTATTACGATTACTCTTAATATGGTTAGTGAAGGATAAGAGAGCAGCGGTGGTGCTATGAAATGGTCTAAAGCCATGTTGACAGGGTGCTAATAAATTGTGATCAAGTAGGTAGGTTAACAATTGTAGGTGAATACATTTTTCCATTATTTTTGCCAAAGGAGATAGAATAGCTATGGGCCTGTAACTGGACAACTCCTTGGAGATAACACCCTTATGCAGGGGAATAATGTGAGAGACTTTCCAGATTAGGGGAATAGTTCCTTCAGAAATAGTTCTGTTAATGAGGATGGATATGGGGTAGGCTATGTCTTTAGCAGCTTTTTGTAGGTATTCTGCAGGTAATAGATCAGCAGAGTGTAGTGGGTTCAAGTTTCTGTATGAGGTTACAGATGAGTGAAGTGGGCACTGGCAGAAAATGAAAGCGAGGAGGATTATTGGTAGAGGTTGCGGCAGAGCATGGGGTGCTAGGAGATAGCTGGTTGGCTAGGGATTGTTTATTTTCAGTGAAAAAAGTATTAAATGAGTCAGCGATTTGGATTGGATTGTTGTGATCAGAGCCACAGGGAGAGGGAGTACTTGAGTGTCCAGGGTGTAGGAGGTTATTGATACCTTGCCAGAATTTTTGGGGGTTATTTTGGTGGGTTTGTTGAAGCTGGTAGTAGTAGTTTATTTTATCAGCTAATATGGCTTTTTTTGTTTCATTTCTTAGCTGTCTGAATTGCAGGTGATCTGAGGGCCTTTTTGTTGAGTGCCATTTGGCCCATAGTTTATTTCTTTGGAGGAGTTTTTGTTTGGTAGTTTTGGTGAGCCATAGTGCTGGTTTGGTTCTAATTCTAACTTTGTGTAATGGGGCATGGCTGTCTAAAATGGATAGAAATTTAGAGTTAAAGTATTTCACAGCATTATCTATTGGGAGGTATTTCAGGGGTGACCAGTCACAGGCGCCTAGTTCAGCTTGAAAATGAGCAGGGTTAAATTTTTTTGTTAGTGCGAATAGGTCTACAGATGGTTGAGTTTGGTACTTCAGTTTGTGTTCTGATTAGATAGGTAAGCAAGCGGTCACTTATGTCCTCAGGGAGGGTGCCTGTTTTATAGTTTAGTTGGGGAGTATTAGTGAGTATCCAGTCAAGAGTACTAGTTTTGTTGTTAGTTTTATTAGTACGGGTAGGGGATGTTATAGTTTGGGTAAAACCATATAAGTTGATATGAGTAGAAGGCTGCTCAGATATACAGGAGTTCCAGTTAATGTTAAAATCTCCAAGTATAATGGTTTCTTGGGGGTAGTTGCTTGAGAGCCAGCTGAGGATAGCCTCTAATGTGTTGATGAAGATAGACACATGATAGATATATGGCTTTGCTTTTGTTAAGCTGAATCTTAGAAGAATTTCTGCATTGTTGCAAAGTGGAGGTTTGGGGTCTAGCAAGGTAACTTGTAATCCATTCTTATAAATTATGGCTACACCTCCACCTTTTTTAGTGTTATGGTCACGTCTTATGATATTATAGCCAGGGGGTAGAACTGCACTGTCTTGTATTAATGGATTAAGCCATGTTTCAGACAGACAGAGGATGTCAAAGGAATGAACATCAATAAGGGCATGCAGGTGAGCTAGTTTATTATTGATGCTACGAATGTTAAGATGAGCTATCAGGAGAGAGTTGGGGGGCTTGGTAAGTGTTTGTGAGATTGAAAAAGTTGGTGTATCAGGCTGTGTAGCTGTGATAGTGGTAGGATCTGGGTTTTGGTGTATATCACCATCTAACAGGGAGTGGACCTGAACTTTTAGGATGAGTTGTAAAAGTTTAAAAATTAGGTTCTTCATTTTTCTAGCTAGTGGGTTACAATAAGAGATGTGATGGAGTCTATGAAATGTGGCTGCTGAGTACTTAGCTGGGCTGGAGAGGTTGCTAAGACTGTGAGTGGAGCTGGGAGTAAGGATAGAGGTGTGTGTGTTGTCGGTATGAAGCCCTAGGAATGTATGGTGTTCGTAGAGAGTCAGTAGAAAGGGAATGATAAGTATAGTTAGGAGTAGTAATAAAGGTAAGGATTTGTAGGGTCCTTGGGCCATTAGTTTAGGTATAGGTGGTGGAATGTAGGGATATTTGTGGATAGAGTGATAGGGTAATGGATAATGGTAGATGATTGATGTTTCTTTAAGGGGGAGGAGATAGGAGTTAGTGTGAGAATATAACAGAGGTGATAGCACTTTAAGGGGAGGAGTTTGAGGTTGGTCCTAATGTATAGGGGTGTGGCAGTTAGTGTATAAGTTTAGGACCACTGGGGGCAGGTGGAATTTGGGGGCAGGGTAGGGGACCGGAGTGAGGATGCAGGCTGGTAGGAGTAAACTTACAGCCTAGGATATTTCACACTAATTGTCTATAGACTTTGGTATAAAATACGTACTTTCACTTATAATTAAATTCCCTTGGGGACTGTTGCAGAGGGAAGGATAGGTTCAGTTCCTTAGTAAGGGGAAATCACAGTATGTTGTGGATAAATGTTGTTTTTCAGCAGGCAGGGCAATTCCTCCTTACTACTGGCAAACCAGGTTGGGCAGCTGGGAATATAAAGGGAGAAGAAAGAGTGGTAAGACACACAGAGAGATAAGAATAGACAGTTACACAGGCTTATTAAGTAGTAACTGGAGCATAGTAAAGAGATTAACTTGCATATTAAAACAGTCTTGACAGCCAATATTACTATGTCTCTATCAATGATAACATTCAAGCAAGACACTTGTAAAACAATATAGCTCAGAAACAATAAGGTTCAACTCATCTATGACTCTATCAAAGATAACATTCAAGCAAGACACTTGTAAAACAACATAGCTCATAAACAATAAGGTTCAACTCATCATATAACCCTCTATCATGTTTTACATTTGATATTTATATATATATATATATATATATATATATATATATATATATATTTTTTTTTTAAGAAAGGAAGGCTCCAAATTAGTCCTCCATGTTTGTACACATCGTTGTTAATTAGGCTAGTCAGTAAAAGTTTCATAGGCAGAGGACGCTATGATTTCTGTTGTATATGTAGTAATAGTATGCAATAGGAAATACAGCTCTTTTTAACCATACAGTGGCAAACAACACCTCTTTTAATCCATACGATGGTAAAATACAGAATCACATATCTCTATACAGCAACCTCAGCAGTCGTATCAGGTCTGAAACAATGCTAGAATGATTATAGTCAATAGCGTTGTTAGCATGCAGAGGACGCTATGATATCTGTCTAATTTATAATTATAGTATGCAAAAAAACTGTTTATAGTTTCAGTATTCGACAAAAGGTTAGCTCTTTTAAATCATACAGTGGCCAAAAACAGAGTCCTCTAGCTCTATACAGCAACCATAGTAGTCGTAAAAGGTCCAAAGCACCGCTAAAATGCTAATAGTCGATGGTGTTGTTAGCGTGCCACAAAAGCATAACAGTCTATCCGGTACTACAAAGCTCCTGAAAACTACTCTACCAGACCGACTAAAAAGGCTACATAAAAAGGCTGCACAGTAAACACGCTATCATTTTAGGCTGTATATTAAAAATAATTCTCTTAGCATATAAGCATAACCGTTAAGCATATAAGATGAGCCATTGAGTGTCCTAGCCGTAACTTCGTTCGCACCTGAACTCCATGTGCAGTAAACGCTCTGAAGCTACACCAAAACAGCTGGGGATAGGACACGCTACTCAGGTTCCCAACACAGTTGTTTTCAACCTGTCCTGCATGGAATTAGTATTTTACTAGGATATTAAAAGAGTGGTATAACACATCTAAACAAGACAAAAAGAAAGCTTACCTAAAAACCCTATTTACTCCACCGCCAGGACCGTACAGCACCCTAAGGCTAATTAGGAGAATAAAGATGTCGTCCAGAGGGAGAAGGTATATTTATAAGGTAAGTGATGTCATAGAGGGAGGAGGGCAAGAAGAGTATGCATAGCAACAGGTAAAGACGAGATTTATCCAGAGCAATACACTAGGCAGGAAAGGGAGGGGGTGGGTCCTGTGCTAAAATAGTAGATAATTCATTTCTGATGTTGTAAAGATATGAGCTTATAGGGAAATACAGAGAGGGGAAGGAGCAGAGTATTCTAACCAGATAGAAGGTAGAGAGAGTTGGTGGAAAGAAAGAAGATAATGATCTATATTAGCAAGGTCAGAGCCACCGGGGAGTTCACCTTAGGAGAACAATCAGAGGAGCAGTGAGCAAAGGTAAGTATAGGTGAGGAGGGTGAGATGACACAATGCCTTGATAATAGAATATACAGAGAGGGTTGGCAGTGAAGAATATAAGACGAAAGAGAGAAAAGAGTGGGAATGTTAGCTCTTACAGAATATTGGAATCCAAGAGCCTGTAAGTTACTTAAAATTAGAGTCAGAATGGAGGTCTAAATGAAACTGTTGCCCTCTAGTGGACAAAGGCTGTATAGCAGAGGTAATATATATTGAGTAAAAAGATGGCAGGGCAGTAAGTATACTATAAAGGTTGAATAGGATAACAGTAAAATACCCTTAGTCTAAGAGAGGGGGGGGTGACAGGTATGGGAGCAGTTAGAAAAGGTTGCTGGCTGTCCTGGCTGGTGAGAGTAAACTTAACAACCTAGGATATCTCACACTAATTGTCTATAGACTTTGGTATAAAGTACGTACTTTCACTTATAATTAAATTCCCCTGGGGACTGTTGCAGAGGGAAGGATAGGTTCAGTTCCTTAGTAAGGGGAAACCGCAGTATGTTGTGGATAAATGTTGTTTTTCAGCACGCAGGGCAAGTCCTCCTTACTACTGGCAAACCAGGTTGGGCAGCTAAAAACCCTATTTACTCCACCGCCAGGACCATACAGCACCCTAAGGCTAATTAGGAGATTTGTGTGGTTTATGTGGTTTATGCATGTATGTATGTATGAATTTATTTGTTTGCTTTTTGTCTGTTTGTCCATCTGACCTGTAAATAACTACAACATTCAGGTGAATTTTCAAGACCTGGTTGACACATCAACAGCACTTTAACTGAGTGCTGTCTAATTGATAGAAAAAGAGAGATATGCGTTTCACTGATAGTTGAGTTTTCATTTTGTCCCCACAGTTTTGTGACCTTGGAATAGGTATATTTAAATTGAGGTGGGTGTACCACCACATAAGGGTGCAGAGGGTCTTGTCCTCACCGCAAAATACTTACACACAAAATACAGCAAACATTAATTTTGCTGTCCTTCCATCAGTCAGACAGCACTCAATTAAAGTGCTGTCTATGGTTCAACATGTATTAAACTTTTCATGCATTACACACGAGGAAACATCAAAACAGGTAACAGCTAATTTGGGCATCAAACCACAACAACAATAAATTTCATCACACTTTAGACAAAAGAAGAGAGAATTGCAGTGACACCTAAAATGATTAAGAAGGGCCAAGAATTAATACTGTATCAGTTTAACCTAAAGCCATGATACACTATAATAAAATTTAACTGGCAACAAAGTTGTTACTAGTTTGCATCACTGCAGCTGATGGTTCTGAGTCTGAAAGTTGTACCAAGGGTAAAATATCTAAAGTTCAACTATAGCTATTGCTACTGAAACCTCATATCTGAAGGAGTCCTCCCAAAAGGTATTATGCAAAAGCAATAAAGTGACACGTTGTTTCTTACAGCAAAGTTATAATTGCTTTGGTAGCTGTAATCCCCAAGTTTCACTTATTTTCTGACTTACTTTTTGTTTATTTCAGTTATAGCTACAGACTTTGCCCTACATAACAGTAGCAAAACAATACAGTTTTCAGAAGGACACTCAGGTTTGCCACTACTTCACTGAGACCCACTTTTGTTTAAAAATCAGGAAATATTGACTTTAGAACTCCATAATAAAACTATACTCAGCTATTTACATTGCAGAAAAACTAATTTATAAAACATTCCAAACTTTAAGAAGCTTTATAAATTCTTAAATCAGTCCAGGAGAATGGCTTGACAGCTAGTTACATGCTCAAGTTCTGTTGTAACCAAAATGACTTCTAGATACTGTGTTCTAATGTTTCAAATAAAATGCCCCTTAATATCAAAGATTGCAGAATTACGGCCCTGTACCCTTATATCATCTAAGGACTTCAAACATCTGTAACTGCTGGATAACTTAAGTCACCTTGCTTCCAATAGTTGACTTTGAGCTGCTGCTGCATATTCAAATGCATTCTTATTCAGGGTAACTCATGTATTTTATATGCTAATGAAAGTGATTAATATTTATAAAATGGTAAATTATAAAAGTGTTGAGTGTTATGATTACTCTAAAAATGAAAAAAAAAGAAATCTTGTAATAGTCAAGTTATCAAAATATCCTGCTACCACACAGACGGCTGTCAAAATCAATGTTCACCATTAGCCATCTAACAGCTTCAAATATTGTAACATACTTGAACTGCCACATTACCTTGTCAAATTATTATGTAATGAATTTATTTTGTTTAATATAAAGCATGTTTAATATTTCACACTTTATATTAACAAGCTTTACTTCACCTAAATGACAGCATTTCATTTTAGTTTAATTTGTTTTTTGTTTGTATACAAAAGCTGGCTTTGCTGCAACTTATATTGAGAAGATTTTGGATTTGCTATTCTTTTTAATGGCAGATTCCATACAGAAAAGAGGAAACGTGTGTGTGTGTGTGTGTGTGTGTGTGTGTGTGTGTGTGTGTGTGTGTGTGTGTGTATATGTGTGTGTGTGTGTGTGTGTGTGTGTGTGTGTGTGTGTGTATATGTGTGTGTGTGTGTGTGTGTGTGTGTGTGTGTGTGTGTGTGTGTCTGCGTGTTTTGTAATAGAATGCCTAATATGGGTTGGATGTCATAATCTACTAAAAGGCATTAACCATCTATAGGAAAGCTTTTATGGTAGAGAGGCATATACTTAGGGTCTAATTTATATCGCAGAAAACTTAAAATCTCGAGTGCTCACAAAAGTAAATATTCAGGTGTTTGAAATCACTATTGTGGGGGGCTGCACTCACCACCCCTCCCACTAAATATATATTCCAACTCTGAGATCACACTACAGTGAGGAGAGGGCAAATATCCTAATCTCCACTGTACTGCAATCCAAAATAATGAATATTGAATATTTGCATTTTCGCTCACGTGAGTGCTCGAGATTTCAAGTTTTCGGTGATCTAAAGTAGACCCTACACTTACACCAGCAACATGCTTTTATAAAGGATGAGTTTTAAGTAATAGAAGGGTATTCTGGGTTACTCAGAAAAAGAACTTTGAAAGATGGAGTGTGCATATGCGCAAAAAATGACTAGTCAGGCTACATTTATATTCTTGCAAGATCACCACTGAGAGGAATAGTGACAGTCCCCTATAATACCAGTATAATAAACTGTGCCTAGCAGACAGCATAAGGCTACAGTAACAATAACAGTAATGTTATTTTATAGGATAACACAGAAATATTTTTGGGCAAAGGTCACCAAAGGAAAAATTATCGAACGTCAATAGAAATAAAATGATTGTTCTTGTTTAGCATAACAGAAATCACTGTCATAAAATACAAAGACATCAACTGCTACTAACACAGAATGAGTGTAGTGACACATTTCATGTTAATATAAAAATTGACAATATTAATATCAAATTAAGAATCTGTCATCTCTTCCTCTATACTATCTCTCAGCCTTCCCCTCATCTCCCTACACTGCTTACATCCTTTTACACTCAGTTGCATCCACATACAACAAATCAGTAATTTTCATATTTATTCCCTTCCTTACACAATGAATCACTCTCTAAATCTCTCTTTTCTACCCTTCCTTTCTTTAATCCACTCAATCCCCATAATCATCTCTCCGCTAGGTATCGTTAATCTCCACACTCATGCTTCTTTTGCTCCTTATTTTTATCACTCCACTGGTCCACTAACATCCTAATTTTTATAGTGATACTTGCTCTGTTTCTTCATATCACTTTACCTAATCATGCTCCTTTCCTATTAAATCATAATTCATATTACCTACTTAACCTCCTATTGTCTACAACTTCACAAAAAAAAACAACTACCACCTCCAGGCACCTTTTCATGGGATCACAACACCACCCATTAACTCCAGGCATATTCCTCTCAACTTTCATTCACCTTTTTGCATACTCCTAAAACTATGACTTTTGATCAAACCCAAACATAAATGCCCCCCTCACCTTATATGTAGTTCTGACTAACAACCTATGCAGTGATAATATCCACCTACACCCTGTTCCTCCTCTCATTAAACCAGACTACATGGTTTCTAGTGTTCACAATCCTCTTCCTTTCAACCTCCAAAAATCCAGGCTTATCCAGCCTACAAATTTAAGAAACAAAAATTTAAGAAACATTAGGAATAAACTAACAGACTTCCTTGCCTGGATAGTTCACAATTCACCAGATGTCATTGTATCTACTGAAAATTGCCTAAAGCACAATATAAAAGAGAAGAACATTCTGCTTCCTAGAAAAATATTTTAAGACAAAAATAAAACCGAAAAAGATGCATGTGGGATTGCTATATTTTACAATTTGCTTAAATTAACTCATCATCTTTTCAAACCCCTATAAATAAATAATGCTGAAATCCTCATGTCCCTTCTAAAGCTAAACAAACACAAGTCTCTACGAGGAATTTATATTCTTGCATACAACAATACAAATACAGCAGATGAATTCCTGCCCTGGACTTCTTCAAATATTCCACAGGAAACTATCATAATGAGTGATTTAAATATACCATAAGCAATGACACCACTAAAGATGTAATAAACTTTTATTGACTAACCCAGCTTATTATCGTCCCAGCTAGGTGCAGTAAGTATTCTAACAGGAAATTCAACTTAGGTTGGATACTCTCTAATTCCACAAACAGAATTATCTGCTCTGGTGCTCTGCCAGAAAACATAAGCGATTACCTCCCTAACCTTCACCACAATATCTATAAACTCCACGTCTATAGCAGCGCTCAGAATCTGTCCTCCTTCAAAAGAGATGCCTTCACTTCGAACTTAAAATTAATAAACTGGACCCAACTACTAACCCTTTGACTAAAGGATGCTGTCTCCCTTGTCAACATCACTTTCATCAATATTCTAAACATAAACGACCCTAGGAGAGCTACAAG
>NC_056746.1:1342457799-1342495299 GCF_019279795.1 Protopterus annectens
CATGCACTGCTGTGTTACTAGCATGCATTGCTTTATTAGTACCACTTCAACCAAAACATTACTTAACTACTTTTGTCCTCAAACCTCATTCTTTAGATGTATGCTCTTGCAAATGATGTTTTGTTTTCTTTCCTTCCACTTCCTTTGTTTTGTACCAGTCTTGTTTTCATGTGTTTGATTTTAGTCACATGACATCCACATTTTAGTATTTATTAATATGTCTTGTTGTCTTTTGCAAAACACTGTTTGTATTTTAGTATGTGTTCATGTGTATTAATTCTATTAAATTGCTTAAAGTCATTGTCATTTTTCTTATCTGTTTTTGAATCCTTTGTACATATCCTTATACTTGGGTCTTTTTTCTGCCAGGCGTCCTCTGAAAACAGGCAACTTATGCCCAGACTGACAATCCCAGTAAACACATGCTAATCCTAACTAAACTGACCTTACTTTCCTTTATGGTCACCAAGGGTAATCAAGGTCACTGCTATAAAATGCAGCAATAAGTACTGACTGGGGTCAACTGTAGTGTCATGCTTACCTTATCCTTTGTTATGGTCACTAAATGTAATCTAAGCCACTGCCATACAATATAAGGAGTACAAATGATACTGACACGTGACTCCTCTAAACATGTAACTTCTGTTTCTCTTCATTAGGTTGAATAACAATAATGAAAATAAGTGTCACTGTTCCTTATACAGTTGGACTGAGTGTTGCATATCATAACTGGACAGTGTTTCGCCTGTTTGAAACCCAACTGTTCCTTATACAGTTGGACTGAGTGTTTCACGTCATAACTGGACAGTGTTTCGCCTGTTTGAAACCCAACTGTTCCTTATACAGTTGGACTGAGTGTTTCAGGTCATAACTGGACAGTGTTTAGCCTGTTTGAAACCCAACTGTTCCTTATACAGTTGGACTGAGTGTTTCAGGTCATAACTGGACAGTGATTAGCCTGTTTGAAACCCAACTGTTCCTTATACAGTTGGACTGAGTGTTTCACGTCATAACTGGACAGTGTTTAGCCTGTTTGAAACCCAACTGTTCCTTATACAGTTGGACTGAGTGTTTCACGTCATAACTGGACATTGTTTCGCCTGTTTGAAACCCAACTGTTCCTTATACAGTTGGACTGAGTGTTTCACGTCATAACTGGACAGTGTTTAGCCTGTTTGAAACCCAACTGTTCCTTATACAGTTGGACTGAGTGTTTCACGTCATAACTGGACAGTGTTTCGCCTGTTTGAAACCCAACTGTTCCTTATACAGTTGGACTGAGTGTTTCACGTCATAAATGGACAGTGTTTTACCTGTTTGAAACCCAACTGTTCCTTATACAGTTGGACTGAGTGTTTCACTTCATAACTGGACAGTGTTTCGCCTGTTTGAAACCCAACTGTTCCTTATACAGTTGGACTGAGTGTTTCACATCATAACTGGACAGTGTTTCACCTGTTTGAAACCCAACTGTTCCTTATACAGTTGGACTGAGTGTTTCAAGTCATAACTGGGCAGTGTTTCACCTGTTTGAAACCCAACTGTTCCTTATACAGTAGGACTGAGTGTTTCATGTCATAACTGGACAGTGTTTTGCCTGTTTGAAACCCAATACTAGGTGCAGCTAGCCACTGTGGTGAAATAAATGGAGGTATGCAAACATATAAACAGTACTAAGCTCCAGTAAATAGTTCCTACATGATTCAAAATAAATCAGCAGTCCCAGACATAAGTGAAAGGTAGCTATCAGAATTATGGAGTTTTTACATCAGTTTCCAGATGCCAACAACTGATAGTCTACAAGATTAGGGAGACATGTTTTATCCCTGCAAAAGGTCCCATTGGATAAAAATATTGCATAAGTGGTTGGTTCACAAGAAAAAAAGGCATTTGTCAGTATAAAATTTCTTCTTTATAGAGCAAGATTAGAGTCTACAAACACATTTACTTTTGCATAGTGAAAGACGCTAGTTGACAGGTACTCAACATGCCAGCACAAAATGGTGTATCAGGAAGAACTGTTTAGGTTTTATGGTGACCTATTACCAATTGTTAAGTGGACCAGTACATCCTATTAGGTGTTACCCTAACTGTTATAATATGGTATTAGTAATCTTTTGTTTACAGTTGTTAGCAATTGTGAGTGCATTGAAAGGAACATATGGGTGGGTTGCATCTGGATTGCAGGTAAAGGCACCTCTATAATTAGGAAGGGCCACTCATGAAGGTGATACTGATTGGAAATTGGACATATTTATGTGACTCTCCAGTCACTGAGGTAAAAAAAACACCTATTTAGTAAATGGAGAAGGGGATGCAAAACCGTTTCTGTTTCTTGCTTATATGAACTGGATGCTAGCAAAACATCCTACGTCAATTTAATTCCAAGAGGATTAATACTTATCTAACCCTTACAACACTCAGTGCAACTACTTTTAAAAAAAATATACTGTGTATTGTAGAAAATACTGGAAATTGTCAGTATAAAATTTGTAGAAGGGCTACAGTGCTACATGTTTCTTTTCTCTACATTTCGGATTCAGACAACTGTTGTCAATGAACTGAGAGGCACTGTGCAGAAACTAAAACATCATCAGTGGAAATATATGCAAAAGCACTTGCCATGCATAGCTAGTAATGCTTCAGGGTACATGAGCAGTGGAAGGAACTGTTTATTTCAGCACAAACCACACTATGAAACAAGCAGAGGCTTAAGTCATACAAAAACATCAACTGTTCTACTTCTGTACCGAATGGCAGCAGAATCGATGGCTGAATGATTCTGTTTCCAATGGCAGGCAGCTGCATCATACTATTTAAGTGAGTTTGCACACCTTCTGTTTCCAAGGTCTGATTAAAAACAATACTTGACCTTTATATACTCTGTTCACTTACAAATCACATCTTGGCTTAACAGTGAAGCAGCTCCCTGATGGAGAGAGTCAAGTACATAAAGATCAAATCCAATGGTTTCTCTAGACAATGCACCATGGCCCTTTACTTCTTTGTTCAAGAATCAGGGATGAAGCCAAAAATAATAGGGGATGGGACAAAGGCACGACTCCTAGACAATTAGCACCTCTGCAGTGTGGAATGTCAAACCTTTGGCAGTGTACACACATGCTTGCATTTCAAAGCATTTTCTGAAAAATCAACTTAAAAGCATAAGATAAACAAATGTAAGTATTTCTGTAAACAATAAATGCTATTACAACTTTAACAATAGCAATGCTATTAATAAGACATATCAGTAATAGCATATCCCCAGTATTAGTCAGTGCATTCATAGTATTTCCATAAGTACTATATTATAACTCACATAAACCCAGAGTTATGTTGTTTGCTAAGCTTTCACAAACAGATTGTCATACTTTGAAAACTATACAACCTAAACATATATTGTTAGAACATTTTTTTGACCAGACATAAGCTTTAACGTGACAGCAAGAAATTCCTCCCTGGATGCATATTTATTGACATATTTACAGAAATGTGAAAATATATGCTTGTATGAACAGCAGTATAAATAACATCAAATATATCTCAAGATTTGCACCTTACAGTGAAAATATCAGTGACAGCTTTCTTCAACAATGTCTAAGGTTTCACCTGATGCCATGCAATAGTTTGTAAGTCACTTGCTTTTTGAAAATGTTAAGTATTTATGGAAATATTGGTTATTGTCATAATTACTAACAAAAAGCATGCAACATCTCCATTATAATGTGATATAAAGGGATACTGACAATGAATTTTTCTATTTCCCACCACATTCCTTAATAGCATGTAGGTCTCTCAGTTATAAAAATATGAATACTAAGTGACAAAAAGTGACAAACGCCTCTGTTGTGGGACACCTGACATTAATCTTAGTGTCATTTTGTTATCATTGCTTGGCCTTTCTAATACCACATATTATTCTCCAGTAAGTCACTTAGTTAAAGAAATCAGACCAAAAAAAGGTCTGGGTGCCATAAGGAGCTACGGGTGTTAACTGGACTAATATAAATGCAAAAAGCACTCTAGGCTTAAATGATTTAAATACTGATCTAGGTCACCTAAAAAAGGTTAGTGGAGCAACAGATTTTGTGTTAAGTTGTACTTTGTAAAAGACATGAAGTAATAAACTCTAATGCCTAGTATTAATGATTGACTGATATCCTCAATAATTCACTAGAAAATCAAACATTTTATGAAGAACATATCAAAAATAAGAACCAAATACAGGACATTCTGCAAATCCAGGACACAATGAGAGGTTTGCAGAGCACTGATTCTAAGTTTACTCTTGCTGAGACAGCTGTCACAATGTTAATGATCCTATGATCCTTGTTCCCATTATTGTTGGGGGTGGGCGTAGCTTTTAAGTCCTGGATATCAATTTGCTTATGATGGTCTCAGGTAGAAAGGATAGATTCAGAGTGAATGTTGTAGGTGTAAGCAGATTTTTACATTTCAAACTGTAATCCAGTCTGGTCAAGTAGAAACTGCACTTTTGCTCTATAGAGCAAAATGGAACCTTTGTTATGAATTTTAAGTGCCTTACCTGTTTTGTCAACGCAAAGGAAACAGCTACAGATGCTGCAATAACTTCTGTGGAATTAATACTTTAAGCTTCCACTCTCATTTGTGTGCTTGTCACACACTTTTCCATTAAATAGTCGATTAGCTGCTTACTACCTCAACACCACTGCTCAGTTTTCCTTTTCCTCGTAGCTCTGTTTCTAAGTAGCAGCAGGATTGCTGTTAGTGTAAAGCCACTGCGCGTTCTTTGGGAACTTTTCTCTTCTGCAATGTTTCACAACCTTGGAGTTGATGTATAGACGTTTGAGGGACGCAGAGGGATTTGTCTCCCACACAAAGTGTGGAGGGAAGGTTGTCCCATGTAAAAAGTATTTTTTCTTGATTTTTGAGGAAAGGAAGGAGGCAAGTTGTTTTCTGATCAGTTATGGACAGTAATTGCTTTTGTGATCAATCAGGATTTCAGTGTTATAGGTGAAGCCAACACTACAGCTGTTATCAGTAACACTGCATCTCACTGTAGACACAAGTATCCACCAGCAGAATTTACTATCAGCATTTTACATGCAACTGCAATTCATCTGTATAATACAGTTACAAATTATATGACAGTCACATTGAAAAAAAAAACAAAATATATACAGATCAATATATGCAGAAGCGCTTGGCATACATGCACAGTAAAGTTTCAGTGTTCAATTAAAGATGTATTACTTTTTTTTATTTGAATCTGCAATATGAGACTAGCAGCTATTTTTAACCATGCAGAAACATATATTTCTGCTGCTGTTATATATGATCTTATAGTAATATAATGCATGGTAGATTCTTGTCAGAGTACTAAGTCAGGTAAACTACAATGATGTAATGCTGTCCTGCCTATATCGTGCAGCATGCCAATATACTTTGCCTACATAGGCAGCAGAAATTAACAATAATCAGGGCTGGCATTATGCATAGCTGAACTAAGCAACCACTTAAAGCGCCATGCTTGTAGGGGCACTGTTTATTTATGTATGTATGTATTTATTTTATTTATTTTTAAATAAATGTTTCTTTGCTCTAAAGAATAAAAAAAATAAGTAAAGGATCCATACTGAAACAAAATTAACTCAAGGCACAAATGGCACCCCAGAGGGGACCTCACTCACCACATTCAAATCTAGGCATGATGGAGTTTTTTTTTTTTTTTTATATGAGATGTATGAATGTCTAATACCTGGCTTTATTGACAGGCTTTAACAATAAGGAATTTACCTGAAAAAAAATATGAGGCACAGTGGTCAAAACTTTGAGAAAAAATGAGGGAGATTTTGTAGATTTCTGGACAGAAATTAGAGGCCCATTGTGGTGCTGCTTAGATAAATGTTTTTGCTTTTTTTTTTTTGCAATGTTGCTGGCGGTGATCAAACATATGTTGGCAGGATTTCTTTGTCTTTGTGAATTGTATGGAAAAACTTGGATTGGGATAATTTAATGTGTGGCAAGTTGTTTGTGTGGACTCTGGATATGAAAAAATATTACATAGCCATCAAACATTGAGGCTATAACTGCTGGGTTACCAGCTGGTTAGATAAAAGTAACTGATTCTGTTGTCACTTGTTCATTTTAAAGAATCACTATCTGCCATTGCAGGATTTGTGTGTATATCAAGTAAGATGGACTACTTAACTAAACACCTGATAAGGACAGACAGAGTGGGTATAATTGCTGTAGCTGTCTTCTCTAGAGGAAAATTATTGGCTGACTGCTATTTCCTTATTATTTTGGCATTTCAGGACTAATGTAATTATGTGAAGCAATGTGCAATATATTTATGTGTCAGCTGTCTGAAAGGTGAAATACATTACATGGTTATCCTCTTTTATCATAATCAGATGTCTGAACTGCACATAGAAGTGGCTATAAATGCTTGGTCGGAGGGTGTCTGGATGAAAGTAACTGACCCAGTTGTCACTTGCTCAGTTTAGTAGTCATCTCAAAAAATAATAATAATAATAATAATGACAATGATGGATAAATCCATCAGAAATGTCTAGACATTCAGAACGTCTGAGGCCTGGCAGCTCCCGCACACCAAGGCTATATAAGTGAATTTTGAGATGGCCTTAGTAAGTTCCTCTGTCCTGAACCCCACCTAGTTTAAAACCAGCCCTGATCATAGGTATACACCGAAGGTTACTATACTTGTTTTAGGGCTTGAGATAACGTCATTATTGCTTTAACATTAGTTTGCTTTAACGTGCTTTAAATTGCTTTAACGTTAGTCAGTGTTTGCTGAATTTTGTTATTTGCTAGTAATTACAGGTGTGGGGGTAGCCACATTCTTTGATTTCCTGTCCTTGCCTATTTAAGTGGTACAGTGTGAAATATTTTCTGCTTAAAAACCTCAGCTTTGGCCAGCTAAGAACTTGTTGTATTCAACTGGACGTATAAGAGAATTTAAGTACCTTTATCTGCACTTTTTTTCAAAAAATACAGTATTTAAATTGATTTTAACTGTGTGTTGCAGGAATATTAACTGAACTGGAAGTTAGTCAGTGTTTGCTGAATTTTCTTATTTGCTAGTAATTACAGGTGTGGGGGTAGCCACATTCTTTGATTTCCTGTCCTTGCCTATTTAAGTGGTACAGTGTGAAATATTTTCTGCTTAAAAACCTCAGCTTTGGCCAGCTAAGAACTTGTTGTATTCAACTGGACGTATAAGAGAATTTAAGTACCTTTATCTGCACTTTTTTTTCAAAAAAATACAGTATTTAAATTTATTTTAACTGTGTGTTGCAGGAATATTAACTGAACTGGAAGTTTTGACTCTGCTCTTCTGTTAGTCCCACCCACCCTCCTTGTTTTTGTTTTGGTGTTAATCTTAGTGGCCTTGAAACTGCCCGCCCCTCTTGTAAATTTGTGTTTGGATACTCCTTCTGGGCCCATCTCATTTGCTCACTCAACTGAGTGCAGTGAGATCATATTCTGATTTCAGGCACTCCTACTGTGTACAAAGAGAGCATCTGGGAAACAGAAAAAAAAATTAAGCTTGTTTCCTGCCTTTCCTGTTAAGTGGTATAGACTATTTGTAGGCTTCTGAGCCCCCAAGCCCTTCTGTGTTGGAGGGAAGCCTTCTAGCTTAGTTTTTTTTTTCTTGTAACTAGCAAGTTTTCTAGTTTCAGCACTCAAATCTGTTTCTTTGATCTCAGCACTTGTTCAGAAAAAAAAAAAAATTCATCTGCTTTTACTGTACTTGTGTTTCTACCTACTTTATTTTACTTGTGCATCATCTTAAAAGTACTCAATTGTATTTATTACTGCTTGGTGTAACTCATTCTAAGCCTTTTGGTTTAAACACTTGGGCTTCGGACCAGTTGTTTTGCACTGAGAGGGTTTGTGGTCTGCACTGTAGTGGCAGAACAGGTTGCTTACATCCTTCTAGGTTGGGAACTGCTGATTGAGGGCTCAGTGTCTGTTATTCTAAAAGTGTATTAATTCTGGTTTAAGCACTTGGGCTTTCAGGCCAGTTATTTTACATTAAGAGGGTTCGTGGTCTGCACTCTTGTGAGAGGAGAGGCTGGACTCTGCCCTTCTGAGCTGGGAATTTCTAGTTAAAGGCTTATAGTGCATGCATATCTGAACTGCTTCTTACTGAAGTTGGTGCGCCTTGTTTGCTGTGGCATAGACTGGATTCGGGCCTGCTGGATCTAGCTTTGTTTGTGTAACTTGAGCACTAATCCAGGCATTCTCTAAAGTATTCAATTGTATTTAATATTTCTTGGTAGTAACTTTATTAAAGTGTAGCTATCATTCTAAGTCTTTTGGATTAAGCACTTGGGCTTCAGACCAGTTGTTTTACATTAGGAAGGTTTGTGGCATGCACTGTGGTGGCAGGACAGGTAGCTTTCATCCTTCTAAATTGGGAACTGCTGATTGAGAGCCCAGTGTCTGTTATTCTTAAAGTGTATTAGTTCTGGTTTAGGCACTTGGGCTTCAGGCTAGTTATTTTACATTAAGAAGGTTAGTGGTCTGCACTCTTGTGGGAGAAGAGGCTGGACTCTGCCCTTCTGAGCTGGGAATTTCTGGTTAAAGGTTTATAGTGCCTGAATATTTGAACTGTATCATACTGAAATTGGTACACCTTGTTTGCTGTAGCATAGACTACATCCAGGCCTGCTGAATCTGGCTTTGTTTATATGCTTGTTGTTTGTTTGCTTGTTATTTCCCTGGAACGCTAATTCCACCTAATATGTGGCTTCTCAGCACTTCTGTGGATCTCTAGTGATATCTGCATTGCTTACTGTACTTATTTCCTTGTTTCACTTGAAAGAAAGTTACTGTTTGTCGTTTTTGCATTTAAGTTACCTGTAACACATTGCACTTAAGTTACCTGGCACTTGCGCGCTAAAGCAATTATATAAGTCAGCACTAAAAATTAAAAGCACTACACCCGGTCCCTCACTCCCCACTGGGCCTTGTTTACAATTATTAAGGAATTCCCAATATTATTCTAGCATGTCCAAAGGTCAGTTGTCAATCTCCTCTCTGGTCCAGCTGGTGAATCTGGGAATCTTGAGGCAATGTTACAACTGCCTCATGTATACAGACAACCCTCTCCTCCTCCCAACAAATTCCAACACATGTGAGAGATGCAACCATATAGCCAAACTGGAGGCTAAGCTCTCTCAACTCAGTACTGGCATAACCAGTCAGGAGGAGAAGGAAACCACACTCACTACAATTCCAGTCTCACATAGACCTACCACGACAGCAAACCAAACACATAATCATACAAAAACATACTTGGAGGCTCTAAATAAAGATCTGCCTAAGCAGCAAAGACCTCCAAAGCAGACACCCAAGCAACCGCTACCCTAAAACAAAACATGTGCAACACATATCTCACAAAGCCAGTGTGCCGAACAGTCACAGCCCTTAAGACTAAACAACACACCTGATACACTTGTAATAGGTGACTCTATCGTCAGGCACACTGACGTCCCGCTCACCAGGCTGAACAAGGAGAGGGTCACGGTGAGCAGCCTGTCAGGCGCTAGGATCCGCCACATAACACAAGCACTCAGGTCACTCCAAGGCAAGTACAAATATGACTCATTGTCCATGCTGGTGTGAATGACTTGAGACGTACCTCCCTGGACTACATGAAAAGAGACATAAAGGAGCTCTCTGAGCATGTAGCTCAAGCCGGTATGACCCTGACCTTGAGTAGCATCTTACCCTCACCAAGAATGATGCCACAATATGAAGACAAGATGATCAATTTCAACAATTGGCTTAAGTACTGGTGTCATTCAAAGGGGATCCAATGCCTGTCAGCTTGGGATGATATGCTCGACAAGCCACAATGCTTCGCTAGGGACGGCTTGCACCTGTCACCCCTGGGCTTTCGGATATTGGCAAAGGCTCTTGCTACCCCCATAGTGCCTTTTTTAGGCAAGGCTCAAAAGACAAACCCTCCACCATAGGTATCACAAGGGATAAGAAACTAAGAGTAATGCTACTCAACGCCAGAAGTCTAAACCTCAAGATGCACGCACTCAAAACTCTCCTTAGCATGAAGAACATTTATATCTGTGCAGTAACAGAAACCTGGTTCAGGGCTCCCGAGAGCACCCCGGCACTACCAGGTTATACCTCATACCATGCTTTTCGGCCCCAAAACTTGGACTGAACCACAAAAGGAGGGGGAGTATCGATATTCATCAAAGATACCCGCACCTCCAGGTTGGTGGCAAAGCATGAAGCATCAGAGACTATCCATGTGCAACTAACAGTGGGTAAAACTGCCTTCCAGTTTATAGCCTGCTACAGACCACCCTCCCAAACCCAGGAACCCCACTCGGCCTTTCTGAGACACTGGAAAATATGAAGGTCTCTCCAAACACCATTATATTGAGCGACTTCAACTACTCAAACATAGACTGGGAGCATTACTCTAGCTCCAACACCCTAGCCCAAAGGTTCCTAGAATTTATAAACTCAAATGCTATGGAACAACTTGTTAACACTCCCACAAGAGGGGAAAACATAATGGACCTGATCATCACCAACATGGGGACTCTATGCTCCAGACCAGAAGTGTATCCCTCACTGGTAAGATCAGACCATAAACTAATCTCACTGGATATTCACATCCCGACCCCACCCCCTGCCCAGAAAACCACAGTGAAAAACTTCTCTAAAGCAAATTTCACACTCCTCAAAACTGAAGTGGAATCCTTCAAAGCCCCCGGGCCTGTGGAAAATACGGCCCAGACCACAGAATCCTTTATAAACGCATTCTATGAACACCTTCAGGAATGCATGGATCATGCGATCCCAAATAAAACCAAGACCCAATCCTCCAAAGGCAGATGTCCTGTCTGGTGGACCCCAGCCATAAACAAACTATACAACAGAAGGAGGAAGCTACTAAATGATAGAGCAAAATCCCAAAAAGGGAAGGCATCACTGATCAGTATTAGCAAAAAACTACGGGCACTCATAAAATTGTCTAAGGCCAGCTTCGAGAGAAAAATTGCACAGGACACTAAGGATAATCACAAGGCTTTCTTTAGTTATGTTAGGAACCTGGGTGGTAATTCCCAGATATGCTCAGAATTAGTCCAAAATGACAAAAAATACACTGAACCCACAGACATTGCCAGCATCCTAGCTGACAGGTTCAGCGCAAACTCCCCCCCCCCCCTCCTCACCAAAAGGGCAAATATCTATCCCAGCAGAGTGCTGCCCCCTTGACATCTCAGATGTTCAGGTAAGAGCCACCCTCTCCAAAGCAAAAAACACAGCATCAATGGGACCAGACGGTGTCCCGGGCTGCGTCCTACATGAACTCCAAAAAGAGCTAAACCCAAACATAAAACTACTGTTCAATCTCAGCCTTACTACAGGATATGTGCCCAAAGAGTGGCATACAGCAACAGTGGTCCCTCTCCATAAAGGTGGTGCCTCAACGGATCCTGGAAACTATCGCCCCATAAGCCTGACTAGCTTGGTCTGCAAAGTTATGGAAAGGATCATAATGGACCTCATAAATAAAGATATTGGGGACCTATAAACACTGGATCCTACCCAGTTCGGCTTTGTTAAGGGCAGATCCTGCCTCTTAAACCTGGTTGATTTCTTTGAAACAGTCACCAAGGCCATTGACGAGGGGAAGGTGGTCCACACAGCCTACCTGGACCTCGCAAAAGCCTTCGATACAATACCCCACTCGGGCATTAGAGATAAGCTCACCAGCTTAAATATAAACCCCTATGTCACTAGATGGATTGCAAATTGGCTCAAGGACAAAACCCACATGGTTAGAATTGCTGGAGCCATGTCAGACTCCAAACCAGTTACAAGTGGTGTCCCACAAGGCTCAGTCCTGGGACCTCTCTTGTTTGGTATATATTTCTCGGAGGTACAGGCCAACACGGAAGGACTGTGGCTGACCAAGTTCGCAGATGACTGCAAACTGGGCACCATAATCGACTCTCCAGCCGACACAAGCATCCTCCAAAAGGGCCTCATAGAAACAGACAACTGGTGCCAGAGCCATGGTCTCAAGCTAAATGCCAAAAAGTGTATAGTCATCCCCTTTGTCCAAAACAAAGTGCCCACAAATTACCACATAGGTGGTAATCCATTAAGTACAGAAGAAGTAATTAGGGACCTGGGGACCAAAGTTGATAGCAATCTCTCATTTGACAACCACGTGGCCAAAGTGGTTAGAAAAACATTTTATATAGCCCACCTAATCATGAAGGGATTCACATCTAGATCAGGGGATGTCATTGTGCCTCTTTACTCATCCCTCATCAGGCCCATAATTGAGGACAATGCCCCTTTTGGGATGTACCTTACCAGACACCTGCAGCAACTGGAAAGACCCCAAAAGTACCTCACCAAGAGGATCAAAGGGCTCAAACAGATGCCATATGCTGCCCGGTTAAAGAAACTCCAGCTCTACTCAGTGGCATACCGCCTGTTCAGATGCGATCTGTGCCTGACGTATAAAGCCATGTCCAACCCGGAATTAATGGATATGCTGCACCTCAGAAAATCCAAATCCCATCGAGCTACGCGCTCGAGAGACTTGAACCTCAGCACTGAAATAAATAGGACATGCTGGAGGGACAGATTCATAACCCAGAGGCTCCCTTCACTCTGGAATAAAATCCCAGTCCAGGTTAGGCAGAGTCCCTCATTGACTCTCTTCAAGAGGAATCTTGATGAGTGGATGGGAGATCGTAGGTTTACCCCAGGTATCACTTCTGTGTCACTGTTAGACAGAGGCACAGTATACTAACCTCAAAAAAGGGCATAGCAAAATAAATTTAAAATGGGTGGCGAAAGCCAAACACATTCTGGCTAGGCTTATAAATGCCCTAGGGCAGATAGCCTGGTATGAACCTATGAACCTATATATAACTGCCCTGAGAAATAAAGCTAAAACATGCAGATTTGGTGATTTAAGGGATGAGTTGATAAAAGACAGACTTGTATATAAAGATGATGCTGTGAGAACGATTTTGCTTCATGACAGTGATTTAACTTTGAATAAGGTCATTGAGATTTGTTAGTTATACGAGCTCACAGAAAACCACACAAATATGTTTACAAATGAGAACAGCTCTAGAAGGCACAGTGATAAAGCTTATGTTGACAGTATGCAACACGTGGGTAAAAGAAACAAGCCCAAGCACATGGCATCAATTATAGCCCCTGCAGCACTCACTGGTAAACCCCAGAAATTTCTAGCAAATTCTAGAGTTCACACAGTCTCAGTGAAGCATAAGAGTGAGTCAGCAAACTCAAAGCATGAGCCCCAACCCAGTTTCATTGCCAACTGTCATAATTGTTGTGGAATTCATGAGTCTAAAGGGTGAAAATGTTTAGGTTTTAGTCAGCAATGCCACTAATGTAATAAATGGAATAATTTCAAGAGGTTTTGCAAACCAAAAGGCCCACATTCTTTTATTAAAAGGGAACATGCTATGAAATGAGTTGATCAATTAGAAAGCTGCAACTGCTACTCTTTATGTGGATGGTGTGTCAGTGCTATATGAAACAGTTAATACAGTAGATTTAAGGGCAAAGAATGAAGTACTGTTCAGATAAATGGAAAACCCATAGACCTTAAGGTTGACACAGGTTCCAAGTGCAATGTTATGTCAGCAGAAACATTTGCTAGAGTGTGTCATGGTGAAAGGCTTGATTTGGCAAGGTGTGAGAAACTTGTTGCTTATGGTGATAAAGAAATTCAAACTGACGGTTCAGTAGTGCTTTCATGTTACTCAGCTAGAAGATGTTATGGCTTGTTATTTTATGTGGTCAAGAGGCATGTCCAGTCATTATTAGGGCTCAGAGACAGTTTGACAATGGGACTGCTTTCTTTTAATAAGGAAATCCACCAAGTCAACTTAATAAAACATTACTTTAATTCCATCCAATATATTTTTTCTACCTATGCTGATGTTTTAGAAGACAAACTAGGGAAGCTTCAGTTATGTACTCCATGAAGTTAGATCCAGAGGTCATTCCTGTTATCAGGCCAGCTCAAAAAGTTCCAATACCAATATGCAGGACAGAGTCTAAGCCAAACTAGACAAAATGGTGCGACAAGGTGTGATTTGTTCAGTTGCAGCTCCAACTGAATGGGTATCTTCCACGGTGGTAGCTCATAAGAAAAGTTCAGACTACATCAGAGTATGTATTGATCCATGAGATTTGAACAAAACACTAAAAATACCTCATTATCCAATGTGCACAGTCAAAGAAGTTGCTGCCTTGATGCCAAATGCCACTGTTTTTTCTGTCTTAAATACAAAGAGTTAATTTTAGCAAATTCAACTTGACAAGAAATCATTAGTGCTAACTACATTCAATACTCTGTTTGGAGGGAGGAGATTTCTGAGAATGCCATTTAGGATAAATTCTGCAAGTGAAATATTTCAAAGTGCAGTGGAGCAAACTTTTTCTGGGTATCCTGTAGTATTACAGTGAACAACATATTAGAAGGAGGTAATGGTGAAGCTGAGCATGACAGAATCCTCAGAAAAGTTCTGAAAAGAGCACATCAAGTGAATCTTAAGCTCGGTCCACAGAAATTCAAATTCAGGCTACAAGAAGTTACTTATGTTGGTCATTTATTTATGGTTACAGGCTTGTGATCAGACCCTTCAAACCAAAGAGCCATTCTTGAGATTCCAGCTCTAGAAAATGTTCAAGCCCTGCATAGTTTTATTGGCATGGTCAACTACACAAGCAAGTTCATTCCAGACTTAAGCCAAATTTCAGCACCGCTTAGACAGCTGATACATAATGATGTATCATGGTCTTAGTTTGAGCAACAACAAAGAGCATTTGATGTCCTGAAATAGAGAATTGCTAGTCCACAAACTCTCAGATACTATGATGTTCACAAACCAGTTACACTTTCATGTGATGCTTCAAAATTTGGTCTTGGTGCAATCATTTTACAAGAAGGTCAACCTGTTGCCTATGCATCGAGAACTCTTACCCAAACTGAGATGCAGTATGCCCAGCTTGAGAAGGAGTTTGTGGCAATTGTGTTTGCATGTTCACAGTTCTATGATTATGTTTATGGTAGACCTATCCAGATCAAAACAGACCACCAACCTCTAGTCACTATCTTAAAAAAGCCTATACATTCAGCTCCAGCCAGATTGCAATGTATGATGTTAAAATTGCAAAAGTACGATTTCAGTCTTGTCTACAAGAAAGGCAAACTTCTTTATCTTGCTAATGCATTATCCAGATCACCCAGAAATACCACTGAACAGCATGACAATGAGAACCTTGATTTTGAAGTCATGGAAGTGAGATGTTTTTCTTCCACATGTCTTGAAGAGCTGAGAGATCATATAGCCATAGATCTTGTTTTACAGAGGCTTAACCAATTTATCAATCAAGCATAGCCATCAAAGCAATCTAGTTTACCTCAAAAAGTGCAACCTTATTTTCCATACAGAGATGAGATTTTGTCTGACAATGGTATCATTATGAATGGTACAAAAGTAATTGTTCCAAAGTCCTTGCAAGCAGAGTACATTACTATCTTGCACAGTGGTGACCCAGGAACTAACTCTATCAAAAGAACGGAGAGAGGACTAGTATTTTATCCTGCCGTGTCACAAGACATTGAGAGAGCACTTTCGTCTTGTTCCATGTGTAAATAGTACTAAGCCACATCAGCATAAGGAACCTCTTCATCTAAACCAGATTCCTGGACTACCTTGGTCGACAGTAGCCACTGACATCTTTGAGTGGAATGGTCAACACTATTTGGTGTTAGTAGACTCTTACTCAAATTGGTTTAAGATTGACCTACTTTCTAACCTAGCATCCAGTGCTGTCATTACTGAGATGAAGCATCATTTTGCAGTACGTGGAAGTCCGGACAAAGTTATTTTGTGCAATGGCACGCAGTTTACAAGCCAACTGTTCAAATGATTTGGCAAAGAATGGGGTTTTACTAATGGTATGAGTAGCCCTGAGTACATGCAGTCAAATGGTTTGGCAGAACGTGCAGTTCATAGTGCAAAACAGTTACTAGAGAAATCAAAATGAGACCATGGTGATGTTTGCCTGAATCTCTTGAATCTCAGAAATGTTCCTTGTGATAAACATCTTGGTTCACCTGCCCAGAGATGTCTGTCAAGACAAACCAGAACCACATTACCAATCAGTAGTCAATTGTTGGTGCCACATGTCAAGAACAACAGGTTAGTGAAAAACCAAGCTGTTGAAGAAGCGTTTAACCTAGAAGTCCTACAGTGATAAAACCAGCAAACTGCACAATCCATTATGAGAAGGAGAAGTGGTAAGGATGGAAACGCCCAAAGGTTAAATCAGATTGGAGTCATGAAAAATATTTGCAGAGCTGAGATCATACATTGTGGAATCACAAGGAGCAGAGTTTAGGTGGAATTGGAAACATTTGAGCCTATGCCACAGCACATAGCCTGTGAGGAAAGACTCTTTATCTCAGAGTGAGTTGTCCAGTGTTCCAATTCCAGAGGAAGTTCCAGAGAATATTCCCATTCCTGTAATGAATCCAGAAGTTCCTGATACAAGTTGTTCACAGAAGACTGTCCCTGTTGCTAAATTCAGTCCAGTTTGTTATGTTAAAAGATTTGGTCATATCTCCAGACCATGTAGCCGATACATGGCAAATTGGACATGAACATTGTGTTTTATTTCCAATGTATATAGTAATGCATGTCTAGCTCTGATATTGTTTTGTATAAAGGGCAATCTTTTTACGAGGGAGGATGTAGATCAATGTGTGTGTGTGTACCTTTAAGAAGCTATCCAAGGGCTTGCACAAGTGTATAAATACTGAGCACGTGTGAGCCTGTAGTAAGCTGTTGAGATGTAAGCATGTATGTAGGTAAGGTCTGGCTGTTAACCAGTTTGTTTGTATTTTATGATGCTGCTATCCATCCTGATGTGTTTCTATGTAATAAAGCATCTAAATGAAATACCCGCCTGCTTGTCATCTATGTTAGAGATGAATGAATGACAAGATTGTTTAAAAATTCTAAAATGCACTTTAGAGCATTTAGAACCCCCTGGCTTAATGCAGTTGCTTCCTCTACAGTAAGCAGAGCAGTCTTACTTAGATATAACATGCTAAATGAATGAATAACTGTAAGAAAAAGTGAATAGAGGAAGAAAAAATGAATCTGCATAATGTGAGTAGGCCAAGAATGAGGTAGCAGTGGTGAGGGTGGGAGTGGAATGGAGCCTTTTTAACTAGGGTATCAGCTTACATAATTGCAAACCACACACAAGCAAGTAGATCCAGAAGGGATCCCTGAAGGCTGTTTAGGTGAGGCACTAGATTGTATATTGGAATAAAAGTTTTATTGCATTTCTGAATCTACTGGCTTGTGTGTTGTTTGTGATTTTATTTTATTTTATTTTTACCAGTTTACCTAAGGCTGGCCTAAGAGTAACATTAATTTGAAGAACATGAACCATGACCCCAAATGTACCAGATGAGGCAAAGGTGCCACAGGAAATGAGAACTGTCCCTAAAAATAAGGTGTCACTAGAAATGAGGGCTGCCCCTAAAAATAAGCATCTCAGTTTTTTTTTTATTTATTGTTTTTATACAAAATGTACATACAGGTTAAACAGAAATGTAAAAAGGAAAAAGTTCCATAATATAAAAAAAAAAAAAAAAAGATCTCAACATCCTTACCTTAGCTGTTAGCAAAAGTTTAAAAATTAAATAAAATAAATGAAATCGATGAACCATAATAAATAATATATGGTATAACAGTTGCCAGGAAATAATTTTTCCCTAGGTATACATAAATAATTTTGATATTTCAAATTTCACTCTCAAAGCCATAATTATTCATATTCTTCCTTAAGAATAATTTCCTGGTAATTCATATTTTATTAGCTGATATTCTCTTTCAAATGTATGGATAGTTGAGTCAATTTAAATTCAGATATTCAGATTTCTACACTTAATTCACCTTGAGATTCTGGGTGGAGTAGAGTGGTGAGGACTTCTAAGTAATACAAAACTTAAGCAGGTAAATATATGGTTTCCCCAAGGTGTCTTTAAGAATGTAGCAGGAGGCGGAGTTTTACATACATCAAATGTGCATTGAAGCCAGCGACCTTCAAGGACCCATGTAAATATCAGCCAAAGGCAGCACGACATCTATGTCTATATAAATAAGTTATACATGAATACGTGAGGTGGGTTTGGCATAATGTTAAGGTGTTCACGTCATAGACACAAGGATAGGGCCTGATTCTGACCTTAGGTTATTGGCTAGGCATAAAATTACCCTTCGGAGCTGTTAGTCTAGTTTTCACCTATGACTGTATTAAAATGGATATGGTTAAGTTTACATCTGTAGGAAAAACAACTCAAAATCTGTAAAATTTAAAAAAGGGAACACGACATAAAAGACACTATTATGAAAATATAAACCATCATTTTCCAACATAGTTGTGCCTCCAGTAAGCTGCTGTAGATAGAGGTCTGCTGATAGTAGCACAGATAACCTTGATATTCAGGAATGACTGGAAACCTGTCAGCTGGCAGATGTTGCACCTTTCGGTGCCCTGCAGGGGTTACAGGATAGGGACAAGAATACTTGAGGGTGGACCTGGTTTTGGTTCCTTTGTGTATTTTTACATTCAGCAAACAGTTTCTTTCTGTGAATATTTTTTGGCTCCCTTTTACCATCTTACGACTGTCTTGGCTCCCTGGAGGTGTTTGGGTGTTTGGTGGTGGTTGTGTTGCTACTCCGAGTTCCATTTTACCCTGCAATGTCTTTGTGTTGGCCCTAAAAAAACATAAAATTATGCAGGTGCCATCAGCAGCTACTATTCCTGCCACATACACAATGTTATGCTATAAATATACATGCAGGCTAAGAACATGCAGGTCGACACATAAAATCAGTGGTTCCCTACTGAAATGTTGGCTGTTGTAATAGCAAGTGCCAACAGACAGAAAAAAGAATGAAAAGCCAGGAGAAGTACGCATTTTGAATATAGCTCTTCTCCTTTAGACTTGTTTTTTGCAGGAGGGCAAGCACTTCTGCACACTCCAGACTTATACAAACTCTGAGACTGCCATACCTTGATGAAAAGAGAATATTCTGGAAAATGGCCATCTGGGACTTGCAATATGTAAGTTTGTTTTTTTCGCCCATTCAGTTGCTGTGTTGAGTGAGTCACATTCCAAATGGTTTCCGTAATGAATATTAACATTACAAACAACAAAAATAATGGCAATAACAAGCCTTCATTAAAAAAAACATGAACGTTTTCAATAAACCTAAGGAAGGATTAGTCTGTGAGCACTGGCGATTGAAATGTCATCTCCCAGCACTGCACCTGTGTTCTAGGAAGGACTTCCATGGCAGCCACACTCACAGCATTTCCCCAGGCTCATCCCCCTGGTTCTGCACTTTATGGCTCAGCGTCTGGGGTTCTGACTTTGCGCAGAATTTGAGGCCTGTTACTGTTGACTGTCTACTTGACTACAGCCCACATGGTGGTGAATGTGTCCCTGGATTAGGGACACCCACTGGGAATAGGCTAATGAATGTGTTCTGCAAATAATACCAATAACAGCATCAAGATTAATCACCAGTCATCTCAACTTCTACCTACATGCCATCAGGTTCTGTATCTGCTTCATGTGAAAATAAATGATATGTCCATAATATGTACACCTTCCGCTAAACAAATGCACATGCATGCGCTACAGTCTTAGCTTGCTTACATAACTGCAAACATGAAGACATGTAGATTGTGAGTGTTTTAAAGCTGACATCATCATGCAGTCATAGCAGAACCCATTGTGTCACTAGTGCTGGTATGTAGCAGTGAAATGCTGGTTGGTGTTAACAAGTCCCTTCTCACAATACATTCACTAAACATGTTATATATGTCATGCTCTGCACAGCTGTTTGCATTCATCACCTTCAGTTGGGCATACATGACATGCTACATGGGAATGCATCATTTGATGGATAAGCTTCACTACTGCAAACAACCATCAGTTATACTAGCTACAGGTGGCTGCATGCATCCTGCAACAGCACCAACACACATGGAAAAAGTAACCGTCGGTTGTGATAGCAACTTGTCTGAATGAAATCATAGATTGACATGAAGCTGACGATGTGAAAAGTTAACTACACTGAACAAACAGCTCATCAGGGATGAAACTCTTCATTCATGGCCTGCCTGACTGAAATGTCTCCTCCTCCTCCTATTACTTCAGGTGGGTCATGTCCTCATGCGGCCTGCCTGCCTGGACTGTCTCCTCCTCCTCCTATTACTTCAGCTGGGTCATGTTCTCATGTGACCTGCCTGACTGGAATGTCTCCTCCTCCTCCTATTACTTCAGCTGGGTCATGTCATTATACATCCGGTGACATTGTTCGGCAGTGTGCCTTTCTTCATGCAGTTGGCCTTCAAGTAAGCACATCTTCAATATATTGTTTGTTTCTCTTGGAAATCCTTTTGAAAGTAATGCAAAAAATAAAGTTTCTGGGAGTGGAGTTTGGGGCAGAGCCTAGCCCAACTAGATGTATACAACTGAAGGCACAGGTTTGCCATTCCAAGATAATTAATCTGATTTTTCAGGAATTGTTTTGATTATTCTGTTAACATCCAAAATGGGTAGCTAAAGAAACATATAGTAGAATAGGAAAAGGCCCTTAAAGTAATGTACCAGTGTCTCACCTGGTGATTGTTTTGTCATTATGTTTGAGGGAATGCTGTTAGTCATCTCTGTGATAGACACCAGTCATGATGTTGCAACCAAATGACAGAAAAAGAAAGCATTAGAGTTACTGCTGCATCTCTGCGTTTCTAAAATAATTACTGTGCAAATCACTCCAGAAAACTTTCTGTGGGTATTAAGTTTTCTGATAGAACAATTACAGGTCCACAATTAAAAACTTAGTGATCTGAAGAAGCACTCGAGGGAGAGACAGTTTTTTTGAGTCTGTTAAGGCTAAAGAGACATGCGAGCTATTTGAGCATGTTATTATGGAAGCTACAATGTAGCAGTGGTGGTGCTGCGGTAGCGTTGTCACCTCACAGTAAGACGCTGTCCAGTTCAATTCTCAGCTAGAGCGTCTTCTGCGTGGAGACATGTGTGAATGGGCATACCTTCTTGAAGGTTGTGCATCAGGGCTGGTAACTTGACACGTAAAACTCAACTACCAATCATTAGCGGACCGGAGTTCTGCTGTGGCGACCCCTAACCGGGAAAAGCCGAAAGACACAATTATGGAAGCTACAATGTATTAGCCGCAGTATTTAATGCTGATAACAGGCACAGTGCATTAGTAAGGAAACCCCAGCAAAATTATAAACAACTCACCAAGGCACATTTTGCTCAATGCAGTCAACCCGGATAAGAAACTGGCTGATGGTCAAAGTGAAAGCCCTGGGAAAAATAAATGTTTATCTTCACAGTGGATTATTCCCCAAGGCTTTTTACTCTGAGGCATCCGATGTTACAACATAAGAAATTGTTAGAGGAGATACATTATTCAGTTACCTTTCTCTACATGCTATGCTAGTAGTGGCACCATTGGGGAAATAGTATTTCTTTCTGCACAAGACAAAAGAGGTTGCCAGTGTTATTGATGAAGTTAATTAGCACTCATTAATTCAACAGAAAGGTGATTTAGGGAAAATATGTCTGAACATGAAATGACAGAAATGACAGATGTCCAAAAGTAAAAGTTGCTATCATCAACTCAGATAAGAAACTGTAAAAGCTATGAAAAGGAGGAAGTAGCTGCAGACAGCCTGTGAAGCAGCTGCAAAACGTGAGGAAAATGAGACTGAAATGTTATCCTGAAGAATCTATCAAGAGAGAAGGAGCTGATGAAATAAAAAGCTACTCAAAGATGCAACTAGTAATAGTCAAATAGCAAGTAGTGGACAAACCAAGGTTACAGGAGAAGCTCTTTCCTGCAATGAGTAGAACTTTGCCTGCAATAAAATGAGGCCTGAGATTTCCTCAATGCTCTGTCTGACCATTAAACAGTGCTGGTTTGCTAGGTGTCTGCATAAGCTGAATAAGCATATAACAGAAGGCTGACTCCTTGCATCCTGTTTGTGATATAATACCTGCTCATTCCACTAAAATCATCTTCATTTTAGTCTGCAAACTAAACAAATGCTGTTTCATTGCTGATTGCATTACTCTTTATATCTGGTTAACCCTTATTCCTTCCTAGCTGTTCTCCATTAGGTTTGGCTGAGAGGAGGGATGAGATATGTCTCAATTGCCCAGATTTTTGCAGAATGTTCAGATTTTTGCCTTATATTTTTGGTCTGTTTCGTTTAAAAATTGTGTTATTTTTACAGATCATAGAAGATTGAAGCCACTTCATAAAGGCAGTTATTTAAGTTTCAGAGTTCAAATCCTTCAGAAAAATGCAAGCTAACACAACACTCTTTATTTTAACAACTTTGTTAAGTTTACAAAAGCAATATTTAAAATTTGCCCCTAATTTTACGCTGTTGCCCCCCCCCATTATTTTGGCTTTGTCCAGATTTCTTGTGTCAAGAGTTTGGGATGTACGTAAGGGGAAGATGATGTGATTTCTGTCATCTTTAATTAATATATAGGATAGAAGTGTTTCACTAGAGAGTTAAATGCCACGTTGAAATGTAGTTCACTTTATTAATGCAGTTATTTATTACATTGTGGATGCTGATTTCACTACCATGGATTTTTCCCCGGTGAGAAATATTGTAGGAATGATATATTATTGATTCCTTGTTTTGCACAAAGGAGTCAACACACTGCTTTCCTGGGAGCCTTCCTAGTTTTCCTTGTCGGTGGACTGAGCTCTTTCAGATTTCCCTATCCCTGGTGCCAATGAATGAAGGTGATAGGAAAGCACAGTTTAAATCAATGTCTTGACACACTGATTTATTCTCATTGCAGTCAGGCCTTCCCTTTGGGCAATGGTGAGCTGTATGAAAGTAGCATTGTCTCCTCACAGTTAGACGTTGCCCGTTTCGATTCTCCATTAGAACGTCTTCCATGTGGCGACATGAGTGAATGGCGTTCCTTTGTTGAAGGTTGTGCGTTTGGCCCGGCAAGCCAGCACGTAAAATTCTACTGCCAATCATTAGCGGACCGGAGTTCCGCTGTGGCGACCCAAAACAGGGAAAAGCCGAAAGACACAAACAATAGAAGATTACCTTTGTCATCAGTTTTATGTAACTGTCTGCTGACAGCATCTTTACTAAAACTCCGTTGTTAAACACTATCCTGACTTCATGGATTTGCATTTCCACATATCTTTGTGTTTATGTTATTGACATTTTCTCTTACAATGTACACCCCATTTTCAGACTTTGTTCCCTTCACTGTAACAACTATACTATCTGTAATATGCCTTGACTGGCCCTTTATGTAGGAAAAATATTTCTGTCACGCATACTATACTGTATTTGCTCTTACAAATTCTTTATCTTGCACATTTGTAAACTTACTTCACCTTTCACACATTGCATATATAATATGAAGTGTTCAGTTTTGTCCAAATATACTGACATTCAGATGAAGCTGGACATAGCTTTGCCCACATAGCCTTACTCGCATATCTTAATGGGCATGCAATCATGGAGAAAACTGAAAAATGCAAAATCTGTAAAGCATTGCTGGTATGGTAAAATATAAGGTACCAGCGATGATTTTCTATGAGAAAATTTTCACTGACAAGGTGCTACTCATGTAGTTGTATCAATGAGTTACAGCGTTCTTAACTCTTCACTCGACCACTATTAGGATAACCTATCTTACTGTATGCAGGATGGAGTCCTTTTATGATATTTCTTTTGCAGTATCTATATTTTGTGCTACAGCTTTTATCTGTAAGTGTTGCATTTGCATTTATTTATTTGCCTGTCTCTTCTTTTGCTACTTGTTTTTATATGTTGTGAATTAACGTTGCATCATTTATTTTATGTGTGATAGCTGACTTGCTGATTTCTGTTTTATTAGCTTGCATATCCAATAGGCCTGAAGATCTGACATAATCTATAAGTCTTTCAAGCCTTATCTGATAGTCTACTAAAGATTTGTGTCACCATCTTTGTAAGAATCTGAACTGTATAGTTCCTGTTCTTATTTCCTGGTCCGTACTGGTAAAGTATTAATCTTAGCATGTTCTTAACCTGTCTATCACACCTCGACAAAAAAAGGCTTTATCTGTGGAGATGGACTGATGTACAATCAACTGTTCTTCCTGCCACATTGTGAAACAAAATCTCAGTCTGTCCTGTCTAGGTGTATTTGATACTTTTGCAGAATTATTACACCGTGCCATTGATTTTTTACTGGCATGTAATATTACAATTTAAGTCAAATGTTGGCAAAACAGGAATTTCTGCCTTTGTAGGTTTATTGCATAGATAGTAATCTCGTATTTGCTTACACCTTTGCTGAGTCATATTTTTTATCTGATCTATCTTATGTTCCTCCTGTGAATTATGCATCTTCTTCTTATCATGATCTCATTCAATTTTTCAAAGTTTGTATCCCTCTTTTGTCTGAAGCCTTCTTTGCAGTTTCCTCTTTTGTACACTGGAAGTAGTATTTTCCCTATAGTGCTTTTATGACTATATGATTTCTTGTATCATCTCTGGGAACTTTAAGATGACCAAATCTTTATTCAATAAAATTCTGTTTTTCAATATCGATTTTTCATCCAAAAGCAACATTTTTCAATGTTGCTATAGGTGTTTATGACTGCATTGGAAAAAAAAAACACAGAAAAGGTTAAATAATTGGTTTTATGCATACAGTATTAAGTAAAACTTCCTATATATTCTTCTGATCACATGCATAGTCAATGTCCATCTCAAATCACACTCTGGAAATTTATGAATTTACCTTTATATGTCTGTCAGGGAGCAGTGTAGCAATTTAAACTTTTATCTAAGGGCTTTCTGAGCTAAACTTCTCATAATTTAGAACCATTTTATGGCTTCCCATATTCTGAGACTTGTTATGGCATGGGAACCCCTTCTCCCTTCAAAGATAATATTAATATTATTATTATTATTATCATTAATAATAATAATAATAATAATTACAATAGAAACCACTCTGCCTAGATGCAGACACTTTGGCAGTTTTTTCAGGAATGATTCACCTCAAAGCATTTCCAGGTAGTTTCATGGACCACCATTAATACTTTTTCTAAGCACAGTAAGCTGGAAGTATTTTTTCAAAGCAGAGCAAGACTTGCTACAATAGTCCTGCTAGGCCTTTGTGCTACATCCACAAAGGGAGGATATGAGATAGTTTTAACTAAACAGACCACGTACCACCTGGGAATCTTCATGTGCAGCTTTGTCATGTACCACCTGGGAATCCTTATGTGCAGCTTTTTCAGGTACCACCTGGGAATCCTCATGTGCACCTTTGTCAGGTACCACCTGGAAATCTTCATGTTCAGCTTTGGAAGCACTAAGAGTAAGGAGGACAGGGGCACCTGTAGCTTTAAAATGGTATAGACTTGATGGAAGGGAAGGTCATGACCTGCCAAATAATTTGGCTTTGCCTTTTTTTCACAGTGTGAAAGACAGTACAATCATTACTCTTTAGAATGGCCACCATAACGTATTTAATAAGTGGGTTGGAGAGCAGACTAGATTTCAGCAGGCTAATAAAGAAGCCAATCTTCTAATGCAGTGGATGGCGTGGTAGTGTGCAATCCTCAGCTGTCCTACCAGCTTTGCTTGGACCATCCGGTCACTGAAGAACAAGTAAACATGTACTACTTTAGCATGAAATGTTCAAATTCTGGTGGCAAGTGGTTTGTGAATGCCTTTGAGAAAGTGGCCCAAAGAGCAGGTATGTGAAATGGAAGTTCTATGCTCCACAAAGAGCCAAAAAAAGTAAAATAATAGATGGAATTAAGAGAGGAAGTATATATACCATGCATAATAACATTAACATATCCAGATTATCTGAGACTGATAACTGTGGAAGTTAAAACTGAAGGTATGAATTCAAGCAAAGGTGAGACAGAAATTTGCCCAAATACCCAAGACCACTGGTGTAATTTAATTTATAAATTGAAACAGAGAAGTGCACAGTATGTGCATTATTAATGCACTTGGGCCTTTAGAAGTGCATGCATATGAGATACCAATGCAGTTGGGCCTTTAGAAGTGCACTGCGTGCATGTTACTAATGTACTTGGGCCTTTAGAGGTGCACTGCATATGAGTTACTAATGCATTTGGGACTTTAAAAGTGCACTGCGTATGAATTACCATTGCACTCGGTCATATAGAAGTGCACTGCGTACATGGTACTAATGCACATGGGCCTTTGGAAGTGCACTGTGTATGAGTTACTAATGCAGTTGGGCCTGTAGAAGTGCACTCTGTATGACTTACTAGCACACTTGTGCACTTAAAAGTGCACTGCATATGACTTACTATTACACTTGGGCCTTTAGAGATGTACTGCATATGAGTTACAAATGAACTGGGGCCTTCAAAAGTGCACTGCATATGAGATCCTAATGCACTTGTGTCTTTAGAAGTGCATTGCGTATATGTCAGTAATGCACTTGGGCTTGTAGACGTGCACTTTATATGAGCTACTAATACACTTGGGCCTTTAGAAGTGCACTCTGTATGAGTTACTAGCACACTTGGGCAATTAGAAGTGCACTGCATACAACTTAATCATGCACTTGAGCCTTTAGATAGAAAAAAAGTTCATTGGTTTTGTTAGTTATCTTGACAAGGATTTTGTCTGACATCTATTTAATGGACCATATTTGGTTGATGAGACAGATAGTTGATAGGTGTGCAAGACAGTGCACTCTTGGAGATAGTACACCTAATTTGCAAGGGGTGTAGGAGTACAGCCCCTCACATGGAGGGATAGTATTTATGTTTTGCTTTGCAGTAATATTGCATGCACTGAGAAGCAACCTAGGAAGCCAAAGTTTCCATTTTTGATGTAGATTGGTTTGCCTTCAGGATGTCGACATTCATGTTAGTTGACCAATTGAAGATATATATAGATAGATATAAATAGATAGATACATAAAACACACACACACACACATGCACACACATGCACACACACGCGCACACACACACACACACACACACACACACACACACACACACACACACACACACACACACACACACACACACACACACACAGACACACACACACACACACACACACACACACACACACACACACACACACACACACACACACACACACACACACATACACACACACACACACATATCCACATATGAACACTATGTCAGAAATAAAAACAAACTGTCATCAACTATCCAAGGCCTGTGTGGAAACAAAATCATAAGTCATAACAGAAATGCAAATCACTGAAAATTATGTAGAAATGATATTTTTCTGTTATATACTTTAGCCATGAAATAAATATAAAAAACACAATATGCAGAAAACATTAGGCTTATTGGTGTTTGAATTCTGCCTGAATATTATGTGAGCTAAATATAGCTGTCTAGCCCTGTCATAAGTTAGGCCTGCAGGATGAAATGTGACATTAAAAACGAAGACATGAGTATCGGTAAATTAAACCAGGCCTCATGAAATATATCTTTATATTTTACAGAAATAATTTAGATGAATGATAAGCATGTGACTATGTCTTAATGTTGAAATTATTATATTACTGAATATGCTTTCAGAAGTAAGCTGCAGTGAACAAGCTGGACACATAAGCGAATCTTATTATTCTGTCTGAAAATGCTGTGATAAATCTGACACATTCCTCAGGTTATTTATTGCAAGGTCACACTAGTCTCTTATGAGAAAATTATAGATAAACCCTCCTTTCCTATGAGAATAAGCCTGATGGACTTGAATTGTCTATTCACATAACAAAATACAGCAGTAACAAATATCTGGCTTTCCGAAATGAACAAATGAAAAAACTATATATGGGTTACTTAGTGGTAAAATATAATCACCTTGTGAAAATGATGGAGTCATTTTATTACAAAAATGATCATTTATTTACTTGTGTGGTTCAGAGGAAATGTTCTGCATTACACTGTGCCAGATTATGTAATACAGGTTATATTATATTTCATGGAAAACAACAAGACGTGGCCTAGAGTATTTCTCCTATGACCTTATAATGATGACGGTATAAGCTGACAAGTCATTATAGAGGTGAAAATGAACAAGAAAAATAGGGCTTAAAATGATTATGGCAAACACTGCAGGATATAAATGAGCTTTGAAGACAGAAGCATTCATTTCAGCATGAAAGAAGGTTAGACGTTTTATAAAGCAAATTCTTTCTCCATTGTCACGTGAGAGTCACCAGCTTTCTGGTGCTTTAAGGCACCCGAATGCCTCCCTGTGCGAGAAGCTCTTCTCCCTCAGCAGGCATCTGAGCTGTTATTGCCTGAGAAAAAATCTATGCAGACTTCTAAACAGCTTCAATACAACTAAACTTTGACAGAGTGGGCACGCTGGACCCCATTGCTAATGAGTACAACACCTAGTATGCCTGATAGAATCATCCATGTAACAACCAAGAGCTGCCCTCATCCCTTCAGGAACTGGCAGCAGGACTCCCACCCTCAATGGCCAGCTACATTAGGCAACCCAGCTGGTAATTACGTCTACCAGATGCAGCATTGCAGGGCTTTATCATTTTACTCAGTGGACGTGGACCACAACCTAGTGTGCAGCTATATAATCACAAAGTTACATAACATAACAATAGTGTACAATATGACAAGTAAATACTAACAAATATAAAACAATTAGCATTTTCATTCAATCATTTCCTCGTGTATTTCCTGTTTCCTAACTCTGCGGTCGATTACAGCACATAAGTAGGTATTCCATCCATTTATATGTCTATTGTGTACATACCAATTTAGACGAGCTATCAGTCCGTCTTTTGACATGCCTTTGAGATTGCGAAGAAAATCAAATGCATCCAACAAAAATGCTGTTTTGGCACCCAGAGTGCATATAGACTCTTCACAAAAGGAACTGCAGCCAGGGACTTCAACAAAACATACAATGGTGCCGTCTACCATTACAGTTTGCCTCCCACTACCATATTTAACATACTCAATTAAACTGAAAAGATGTTAAAATATCATCTAGGGACAAAAGCAATTTAAACAAATGCCTCAGGTTTCTCCTCAGGATCATTTCTTCCTAGGTATGAACATCAGTAGATCTTTGCTGACTTCTTGTAGCACACTCTTTCTGATTACTGTTTCCCTCCCTTTGTAAAATCAGTGTTCAGATCAGTGTATTTACGCAGTTTACAAATAAACTCAAAACAAATAAATGCTCTTCTTTGTCAACATCCTTTAATAGTTTAATGAATGATGGATTCCAAGTTATCGCAATATCACAATAGAAGGAAACAATCCTAGATGCTGAGGTAACTCACTTTTTTAAAAAATGCATTTATTTATTTATTTATGTTACATTTGTTAACCGGGTAGTGTCCGGCTGGGCAAGTAGCCCGTTCTCAGCAGAGACCCAGGGGGATAAGCTCCATAACAATAGTATAAAAAGATTGCAAACATTTTAAAAAGATTTACAAACACTATACAAAAAAGATTAACAGTTGCCAACAATCACAATTTACAAAAAGGGAATGTAAGAACAGAAAACATTACATTTCTTAAGCCTTACTGCAGACAGTAATATGAAACTCATTAGATATATAAGTAAAATTAAATAAACCATTGTGGCATTTTAAATTGGTAGAAGTAAGACAAGGAGAAGATAGCAGGAAAGAATGGCATGAGAAACTAGCCAGGAGTATTACAGGAGCATAGCCATTGTTGAGTGAAGTATTCCTTTAGGAGCGGTTTGAAGCTATGATGATGTGTGATTTCTAGGATATTCTGAGGTAATAGGTTCTACTGTTTGCCTACATTGAAGGCAAAGAGAGAGTCACCAAAGTAATTATGGGACTTAGTTACCTTACGTATGAGTTACCTTAAGTATAAGATTACCAGATGATCTAAGGGTCCTGGGGTTAGTATTTAGTTGTACTAGGTTGGAAAGTGCAGGACAGTTTTCAGGTTTGTGGATAATGGAGTGGGTAGTGGTGAGCTGATTGCGTAACCTGTATGAAACTTAGTTTAAAAAACAAAAAGTTGCTTTCTGTTGCACAGCACTGCAGGAGAATAATTACTTTTCTTATACAGTAAAATTTAAGCAATTGTACAAGCAAACAATGATGCTGAAAAGGCTGGGCACTAGCTATGAATTAAAACATACCTAGGGCATTCATTCCCTGATAGTGCCTGCTTTGGAGAGCATTATCATGTTTAGAGAATGGGTTATCTATTAAACTGTTTTGTATTTTTTTTTTACTATATCCTTTCTTTTGTTGTATTTTTGATGTGAATAGTTCCCCTGCGTAATATTTCAAACTTGCTGCAGCATGTCATTGTTGATGCAAGAAGTATTTTACATCCAAAATAAAAGTTAAGTAAGTATTTAATATCCAACCACAGACAAAGACACACACACACAAACACACACCCACCCACACACACACACACACACACACACACACACACACACACACACACACACACACACACACACACACTTTTTTCCCTTTATCTAGTTTAACGAGTGTAAAATATGGAAAGTTTTTGCTTTTTTTTTTTCTGTCTGAGTTTCACAGTACCTTTCTTTGCTGCCATGCCAAGCATGACTTGTTAATTAATGCCCTGTCTTCATAGGTTCATAAGTACTTACTAGGCTATTGAGCCATTGAGGATCTTTTGAAGCCTAGCTCTGTATTCCCACAAAAGTTTTAGTCCATTATAATTTAGGTACAAATAATCCAGAGCTTTGTAGAACATTTACATGTTACTCCTATCCACAAAGGACAAGGGGGATAAACCACGAGTGAATTTATGGTTTCTGCACCCTTTCATCCAGATTACATTTGAATAGAGTAAGGGAGGTATCTTATTCTATGTGGAGATGAAGTTATTCCTAAGAAGTAGCACTCTGTGATGTAAATGTATGTCTCCAACATTTTCTATTATGTTGCAGAAGTGATTAAGATCTCTTTAGTAGGTGTTTATATACCAACACTGGACTGGAAGGATAGTGAATGGGGGGGGGCTCACCATGAGGCAGAAATCGCCCTTCACTAGCTTGTATGATACAGAGAAGAAGGCTGAGTCTTTGAGACAGTCAGTATAGTTCTTATGATATGAGCCGTTGATTTTCTTTGTGAGAAAGCATTATGGTCATTCACGTTATGTTAAGTGTTTGGGCAGGTATATACCAAAGGAGGCATTGTTAATGTGGTATTTACAGGGGAAATCATGTTTGCCAAAGGACAATATTATACATTTTTTGGTATTTAGTTTCAGACCATGATAATGACAACAACCATTTATTTGGAAAAGGGTCTCTAGGAGGATCTTAGTGTCCGCTGGAGAGTTTATGGTGGCATCAAGTTTAGAGTCATCTGCAAACTTGGTGAGCCATAAACCCTTAACATTAGCTTTCACCTTTGAGAAGTAAATGCCAAAGAGGGGTGGTACAAGGACTGAACCCTGGGGTACACTATTAGTGATTGGTCATTTAGAAGAAGCAGAGACACATATCCTAATTTCCATTTGTGAGTCAATTTGCTATCCAATGAGTTACATAGGGATTAACAAATATTTGAAAGAGTTTGTCAATGACATCTGAGTGTGGGACAGTGTGGAATGTCTTTGCAATGTCTAGATATACATACATACATACATACATACATACATACAAATAGTTCAAGCACGGGCATGAATGCCCTTCTAGCTTGCCACTGTACCAAAACACTGGTTCCCATAATGTGTCCTGCCTGTTCTTCAAAATATCTAAACTAGTACTTGCTTTAATGTAATTTGATAGTGTGTTCCAAGCATCAGCTACTCTGTCAGAGAACTTCTTCTTCTTATTTCGGCTTTTCCCGGTTAGGGGTCACCACAGCGGATCACCTGTCCACTCATGATTGGCAGTGGAGTTTTACGGTGTTGAGTTGCCAGCCCGGCGCCCAATCTTCCACAGAAGGCACACACATGCACACACTCACACCTAGGGCCAATTTAGAGTGTCCAATTCACCTACTGCATATCTTTGGGATGTGGGAGGAAACCGGAGCATCCGGAGGAAACCCACGTGACCACAGGCAGGACATGCAGACTCCGCACAGAAGGCACCCCAGCCTACTCTGTCAGAGAACTAATTAGTAAATTTCTCATTCCTATAGAATCTTCTACATAGGTTGTTGGATGATTCTGCAGTACTTTTTGATAACCACAAACATTCCCAAAGATAGGTGTCTCTAAATGTCATATATACATGAATAAGATCTCCTCTTAGATATCTGTATGAGACACTGTAAGTTCAGATATTTTAGTCATTCATAATAACTTAAACGTTCACATTCATGGATGCCCTTGGTATATTTCTGCTGTACTGTTTCCAGTTTACTCATGTTTGTTTTCTTATACAATTCTCATATTGTTATTCCATACTCAAGTTTGGGTCTTCTATAACTAACAAACAATGACTTCATTATTTTTGATTTCCTAGACTTAATAATAATGATAGTTCTTTAACTATCATTAACCAATTGGTTGAAATGATTAGAAAAACTCATAGCTGAATCAATCCATATACCCAGGTCCTTAAATGAGTCTACAGTTTCAACCACTGTGTGCTGTATTAAATATTCACCTTTCAATTTATGTCTCCCAAATCTCATATGCTTAGTTTTTGATGCATTTATCAGCATATTATTCTCCTGTGCCAAAATGGTCAATTTAGTCAAGTTATTTTGCAGACATGCCTTGTCTGTAACACATGTAATCCGTTTATCCAATTTCAGGTTGTCTGCTTATAGACTGTAGAACACCTCAGATAAAAAAATTAGGTCTGAAAGATACAATCTAAACAATTAAGGGCCTAGTACAGAGCCCTGTGGGCCACCCTGACTGTAACCAAGGATTTCGCCTGTCCATTTGGTGTATGATACTTGCCATGTCCTATTTGTAAGCCATGCAGCTATCCGTCTTATCAAGAGTACATCAATACCCTACTGTACTAATTTATTGATCAGTGTTATGTGTATGACCCTGTCAAATACGAAAGCTAAATCTATATAAATTATATCACAGCACAATTTTTCATTCATAGCTGTTGTTATATTGTTATAGGACATCATGTTACAGGTGGTAATAGATCTGTTTCAACATATGCATGCTGATATATGGTTTCAAGTCCCAACCTATCCAGTTCTGATGATAACTTATCCAATATTACCTTCTGCATTATTTTTCCACAACATGAAAGTAGACTTAAGGGTCTATATGACACTGGGTTTGTCCTACTCCTCTTTCCCTTAAAGACAGGTTTAATAAGTGCATGTCTCCAGTCTTGAGGAATCTCCCCATATTTATATGACCTAGTGAATAATAGATATAATGGTACTGTAAATTCTTGCTGAAGTGTTCTCAGTCATTGTTACTAATTCCGTCTCCTCCCTGTGCTTTGTTTGGATCCAGTTTGTGCAGTTCTTTTTCAATATAATCTAATTTGATTCCAGTGTTTGGGGTTACCTGGATGTCACTAGGACTACTTATCACCCCTTTTGTGGATCCAAACTGTTTTGCATAAGATTTTGTAAATATATCTATAATCTGTTGTGTCTGAGAATGTTAGAATCTGCACACAGTTTATCGATTTGTGTGTCTTTACTCCATCCACATCTTATGTATCTATAAAAAGGTTTCCTGTTATGCTCAATATCTTTGTAAAATGTTTCTTGATCTTGTCTCAGACTATGCTTAATCTGTTTGCCCAGCTTATTTATTTCAGTTTTCAAAGTTGTAGTTCGACTTCTCTTCCATTTATTATATTTTTTGTCTCTCATTTTAATCAGATATCTTGTTCTTATGGAAATATATCCTCCTGACGTTGTATGCATAGATTCTGATGTTAAACATTTTTTGGATTTTTTTTTTTACTCAAACAATTTCTTTCAAAACTTTCCACATTCCATCTGCAGTTTTTCTATCGACACATCACTCCAGTTAGTTTTACACAGTGACTGTTTTGCTTCCATATCTGCAATCAACCTTCTGTGCATTGGCTTAGATTTCAGTTTGGCAGAACTATCTAGCAACAAATTAACCTTTATGATCCCATGATCACTGCACATCAATAGTGGTAAAACTTGACTTGAAGTTACAGTAATTTCTTAGGGAACACAAACAATGTCTAGTATGTTCCATCCCCCGGTATGTTTTTTAGATATGTGATTTCTACCAATTTTCCAACTTCCATTGCTTCAGTAACATTTCTCAAAAAGTCAGCCAAGTTAAACATGCAGGATCTGCAATTGACAAAACCAAAGTTACTTGTATAAAGGGTTGGTATTTTCTCTATATCCTTATGTACTGATTCCATAACAATCCTCTCCATAGCCTTACAGATGAGGTTGATCAGATTAATGGTTGATAATTAGCCTGGTCTGGTGATGCCCATCTTTATGCAGGGGATGACTGTTGCTGTCCACCATTTCTCCAGGACAAAGCCTGTTTGGAAGATAATATTGAACAGCCTCACTCAGGAGCTTGACAGCTCCTGTTTTAGGCTAGCCAGTAGGCAGTCTGCTATATTATCCAGCCCCATACTAGCAGTTTTCTTTGCTTGTATGCTGGAAATTTCAGGGAAGGTTGAGATGAGGATATGTAATCTGAGAATGATGATGGGGGAGTTAGAGTGAAATTTATCCACTAGTAGATTGGCTTTGTGCTCAGGATCTCAGTAAGTTATATCTTTTACTATTAGCTCTGTGCAGTGCAGTGTTTCTCACTGTTTCAGTGGTTTTCTACCAAAGTTAAAGAAGGCTTTGTGATGCCCCTGCACTGGCCCAGTAATCAAAGAGCCTCAATCCTCACCCCTAGCACCAGTGAGGGACATACACATTAGGAGGATAATAAGTACACACACAGTAAAGTACAATTTCCCTTAAGAGCACACATAGATCACAGTCAGTCTGGGGCTAGTTTATCCCTCTTTCTTCAGATCCCCAATAAGACTCCCCACTGGCACAGCTATAGGGTTAAGATCTTAGCCAAGCAGTCAAGCCAACACCTCCAGCACCCTCTCTGTAAACCAATGCTTTGTATCCCTGCTCAAGTAGCTGGCACACACTTTGAGATTTGATTTATATACACACACACACACACACACACACACACACACACACACACACACACACTCCTGGGAAAGGCTGGCACAGGTTTACTAGCTATGCTCCCTTCTGCCCAGACTAAAAAGTAGTTGTCACTGTCACCAGCTAGCTATTTATTAGCTACTGTAAGTCCTTCCCAAAGAGTGAACAATCCTACTGTGTGATATTATTATCCAAATGATGTGTGGCCAAGGCTATTTAGGGGTGGCCTATACAGTGTCACCCAATACATATACAAGTACTCTAAGAGCTTAAACATTTCTAAACAAACCAGCCACAATTAAAAGGTTTAAATATATTTAATTATAAATAATAAAAGATTAAACCAATACTCAAGAACTCAACACAGTGACTACATAGTTCAAAATAAAGGAAATATTTAAAAACAACATTGCAGGACAATCTCAAATAAATACAAAAAAATCTAAACTAATCCTTTCTATATTCATATCTATATCTAAGAGATACTATTCCTTAAGTCTTACTTACAGAGCAAGGCTAATGCAGATGAGAAGTGCTGAATGGATGTTTCTAGATTCAAGACAAGATACAAAATGCACACACTCTGAGAGAGTTCCCAAAGTAATATCAAAACATTACTGCTGGGTCAGCTGGATGACATCACTCTTTGTCACCTGCCTTCAGTTTTCAGGCTAACAGAAACCAACACCTCTGTGTCAAAAATACTTATCTCTCAGATGTTTGCCTACAACTGGAAGTCATAAAACAGTTAAACACTTTAACATTTTAAACCTAGTAATTATTTCTGTTTCAAGACAATAGAAACTTCTAGCTCTATACATCCTGTCTCATTGCATTAATTAATTTTTATAGCACAGTCGTAAAAAATTTCAACTTAATTTCTTGAAGTTTTGCAAGTTAACTCTGTATGTTCCAGCTTCTACCATTAAAAGACACATCTGCATAGGCGCATAGTCCATATACATTTCTGTTCTTTTTTAGTAGGGTACACTGTGGTTACATTCTTGAAGCTCAGTGCATAACATACAGTTCAACATGCAGTTCTGCACCAGTGGTTTAATATACACATAACATATAGTTCTCTTACATTTGTAAGACAAGCCTATGGATCATATTAAAATTCATAAATGATATGTGATTATTTACAAAATTCCAGCTAGCTGAGCTGGCAGCATTTCGGTTTGTCACAGGATTTATGACTGACTTTTGCCTGGGTGGCTATTTTTTACCTCATGGCTTGCTTTCATTAATTTGATCAAGGACCATAGTTTCATGTTAGTTTAATAAGGGTGTTTTTGACATATTGATAGTTATGGCATGCTATGCTTTTTTTTTCTTTTATTGCAATGACAGTTTGCATTTGGGTTCCACCTTAGGGTCTTTTTTTAATTTGGCATTGTATTTACTTCAGAGGGGAACAGACTCATCTATGCAGCTATTCACATGTGCTTAGAATTTGGCAATAAAAGATTTTGCAGATGCAGTGAAGTCATCAGATTGGATGGGGGTGTAGAACTTAGCCAGGCCATTACTCAGATTTAATAGATTAGCCTTTGTGCAATCTCTAAATACCATGGTGCTTCCAGGTAAGTCTTATTGTGAATGTGAATGATTTATGGACCTGTCTAACTAGGGAAGATGTTACAACCATAAAATATTGGTGAGGACCAAGTCCAGGATTTTCTCTCCCCCAGTTGAGGTATAGAGTAACTGGTCCAGAGAGTTTGTATTTATGACATCTGGAAATCTGTGGGTATGTATGTTAGGGGGATGTATAAGTCTCACCATTGATGGAAGAGTATTAGAAGTCCCAAAGGAGAATGGGTTTTGGCCTAATTCACAGGGACTCCATACTTGTCATGTAGGAGGTATGTCTCAACGGGAATATAGAGGGAGTCCTAGAGGTAGTTATAATGTGATGAGTAGTAAATTGGATGTGGAGAACTCATTAATGGTAAGCTGGTATGTTGGAGAACATTTGATCTCCATTCGGGGAGGAGATGTCCATATTACACATTTTGTAAGCAAAGTAATTGCATACTACATTGCCAGAGAAATTAATGAATATTGGAATGTGGCAGTGAGTTATCATGCTGTTCATTAGCATAAATTCAAAGTCATTCCTCATCTCATAGTAGAAGGTAATTGTTAGCCAATTAATGGCCTGTCACTAT
>NC_056746.1:1342497799-1342545299 GCF_019279795.1 Protopterus annectens
CTATATAGAAGGTCTTTCTAACCACTTTGGCAACATGGTTGTCAAAGGAGAGATTACTATTAACTTGGATCCCCAGGTCCCTAATCACTTCCTCCATACTTAATGGATTACCACCTATGTGGTAATTTATGGGCACTTTGTTTTTCCCAAAGGGGATGACTATACACTTTTTGGCATTTAGCTTTAGGCCATGGCTTTGGCATGAGTTATCCGTCTCTGTGAGACCCTTTTGGAGGATGCTTGTGTCAGCTGGACAGTCGATTATGGCACCCAGGTTGCAGTCATCTACGAACTTGGTCAGCCATAGTCCTCCCGTGTTAGCCTGTACCTCAGAAAAATATATATCGAACAAAAGAGTTCCCAGGACTGAGCCTTGCGGGATGCCACTTGTAACTGGATTAGAGTCTGACATGGCTCCCATAATTCTGACCATGTGGGTTCTATCCTTGAGCCAGTTTGCAACCCATCTTATGACATAGGGGTTGATATTTAAGCTGGAGAGCTTATTTATGATGCCAGAGTGGGGTATTGTGTCGAAGGCTTTTGCGAGGTCCAGGTAGGCTTTGTAGACTACCTTCCCTTCATCTATGGCCTTGGTGACTGTTTCAAAGAAATCAACCAGGTTCAAGAGGTAGAATCTGCCCCTAACAAAGCCAAATTGGGTAGGATCCAGCGTCTGTAGGTCCCCAATGTCTTTGCTTATGAGTTCCATGATGATCCGTTCCATAGCTTTGCAGACCAGGCTAGTCAGGCTTATGGGGCGATAGATTCCAGGGTCCATTGAGGCACCACCTTTGTGGAGTGGGACCGCTGTTGCTGTATGCCATTCCTTGGGTACATATCCTGTAGTAAGGCTGAGATTGAACAATAACTTTATATGAAGTTCTAGTTCTTCTTGGAGCTCATGTAGGACGTAGCCCGGGACACCGTCCGGTCCCATTGATGCTGTGTTTTTTGCTTTGGAGAGGGCAGCTCTCACCTGATCATGTGAGATGTCAGGGAGACAACTCTCTGCTGGGATAGATATTTGCTCTTTTAGGGGGGGAAGGGAGGGAGAAGTTTGCACTGATCCTGTCTGTCAGGATGTTGGCAATGTCTGTGGGTACAGTGTATTTTTTTGTCATTTTGGACTAACTATAAACATATCAGGGAGTTGCCACCCAGGTTCCTAACATAACTAAAGAAGGCCTTGTGATTATCTTTAGTGTCCTGTGCAATTTTTCTCTCAAAGCTGGCCTTGGATGATTTTATGAGGGACCGTAGTTTTCTGCTAGTACTGATCAGAGATGCCTTCCCTTTTAGGGATTTTGCTCTATCATGTAGTAGCTTCCTCCTTTTGTTGTATAGCTTATTTATGGCTGGGGTCCACCAGACAGGTCACCTGCCTTTGGAGGATTGGGTCTTTGTTTTATTTGGGATTGCATGATCCATGCATTCCTGAAGGTGTCCATAGAATGCGTTTATAAAGGATTCTGCAGTTTGGGCCGTAGTTTCCACTGTCCCGGGGGTGTTGAAGGATTTCACCTCGGTTTTGAGAAGTGTGATATTAGCTTTTGAGAAGTTTTTCACTGTGGTTGTCTGGGCTGGTGGTGGGGTCGGGATGTGGATGTCCAGAGAGATTAATATATGGTCCGATCTTACCAATGAGGGGTATACCTCTGGTGTGGAGCACAGAGTCCCCATGTTTGTGATGATCAGGTCCAGTATGTTCTCCCCTCTTGTGGGAGTGGTGACAAGTTGTTCCATAGCATTTCAGTTTATAAATTCTAGGAACCTTTGTGCTAGGGTGTTGGGGCTTGAGTAATGCTCCCAGTCTATGTTTGGGTAGTGGAAGTCACCCAATATAACGGTGTTTGGAGAGACCTTCATGTTCTCCAGTGTTCTCAGGAAAGCCAAGTGAGGTTCCTGAGTTTGGGAGGGTGGTCTGTAGCAGGCTACAAACTGAAAGGCAGTTTTGTCCACTGTTAGTTGCACATGGATGGTCTCCGATGCTTTGTGCAGTGCCACTAACCTGGAGGTGTGGGTATCTTTGATGAATATGGATACTCCCCCTCCCTTTGTGGTTCAGTCCGAGTTTTGGGGCCAAAAAGCATGGCATGAGGTATAGCCTGGTAGTGCTGGGGTGCTCTCTCTACATGAACTACAGAATGAACTGGCACTCCACCTAACCACCATGTTCAATTATAGCCTCACCTCAGGCTTTGTGCCCACTGACTGGCACACAGTGATGGTTATCCCACTCCACAAAGAGGGAGCCACCATGGACCCTGGGAACTACCACCCCATTAGCCTAATGAGCCTGGTCTGCAAGGCCATGGAACATATCATCATGGACCTTATAAACAAAGACATTGGTAATCTCCAAACTCTGGACCCCACTCAGTTTGGGTTTTTAAAAGGCAGATCATGTCTCCTAAACCTGATTGACTTATTTGAAGCAGTCACCAAACCCATAGACGAGAGTAAGGTGGTTCACACAGCCTATCTAGATCTCGCCAAGGCTTTTGACACCATGCCCCACTCTGGAATTATAGATAAACTCATTAAACTAGGTATAAATCCCTATATCACACAATGGGTTGCCAAATGACTCACTGACAGAACCCACACTGTGAAAGTAGCAGACTCCAAATCCAACTTCAGACCAGTGATAAGTGGGTACCACAGGGTTCAGTGCTGGATCCTCTCCTGTTTGGTATCTACTTTTCGGGTCTATATTATATCCTCGAATGCTTAAAAAAGCAAATGCTGATTGATCGAACTTATTTTCGCAAAATTGCAAAATATCGAAGCAGCAGAAACTCGAATTTTTTCCTAGGGAAAGAATTCAGTTGTCCGTTTCTGTTGCTTTGGTATTTTCAGTGTTATGGTGGAAAGTTACCGGTCGGATTCAGGTAAGTGTGCGATTGTGTGGATGTGAGTGTTAAGGTGATTTAGGTGAGTTAGGGTTAGGGCTCCTGTTAGGTGTGTGTGCGATTGAGTGGACATGAGGGTTAGGGCGGATTTAAGTGAGTTAGGGTTAGGGAGCGAGTGAGGTGAGTGTGCGATAGTGACGGACTTTAGGGTTAGGGTTTGGGTTAAGGTAAGTGGGTAGTTAGTGGTGTGTGCATAGTTTAGTGTAGGGTTAGGTATCAGATTTTAGGTGTATGTGTGTAGATTTCTGTTTGTTTGGTGTGCTTGTGTTGTGTGTATGTGTTTTGGATCAGCGATTTTTTTCCCTGGGAAAAAAATCGCTGATCTGACAGTTCAAGATTGTAAGCTTAAATTAGGTCGATCAATCAGCGTTCACTTTTTTAAGCATTCGATGATATAATATAGACCCTACTTTTCTGAAGTACAGGCTAACACAGAAGATCTTTGGCTAATGAATTCCACAGATGACTGCAAACTAGAAGCCACAATTGAAACTCCTAATGATCTGGACATCCTACAAAAGGGCCTCACTGAGACAGATGCCTGGTGTCAAAGTCATGGCCTCAAGCTCAATGCCAAAAAGTGCATTGTCATCCCCTTTGGTAAAAGCTCTGTACCCATGAGCTACCACATGGTTCGTAGTCTACGTAACACTGAAAGTGTGATAAGAGACCTTGGGACACAGATGGACAATAGTCTATCCTTTGATAATCACATTGCCACAGTAGTCAGGAAATCCTTCTATGTGGCACACCTCATCAGAAAAGGAAAAAAGAGGTCATTCTTCCCCTCTACTCATCACTCATTAGACCCATTATATAGTACAATGCCCTTTTTGATATGTGCCTCACAAGACATCTATAATAACTGGAAAGGCCGCAGAAATACCTCACAAAGAGGATTATCGGCCTCAAACAGATGCCCTACCCAGACCGTCTCAAAAAACTCCAGCTTTACTCTGTCACATATCGCCTACTCAGAGGCAATCTCTGCCTAACATACAAAGCTATGTCAAACCCAGAGCTGTTGGACATGCTCCACTTAAAGAAATCCCAATCCCTCCAAGCTATACACTCGGGGGACCTAAACCTTGTCACCACAATAAACAGAACATGCTGGAAAGATAGATTCCTGTCCCAGAGACTTCCCATACTCTGAAACAAGCTACCTATCTATATCAAACAAAGCTCCTCATTAGCACTCTTCAAGAAAAATGTGATGATCGGATGGGAAATAGGAAACTCACCCCGGGGATCACCTCTGTGGCTCTGCTCGACAGGGGCACACCAAAATAATTTTCTTGGGTGACGAAAGCCAGGGTACCTTTCTGGCTAGCCTTGAATAGGCCTAGTACCTACCTATGAACCTATGAGATATCACAGAAGATACAGGTAAGCTACACATGCAGTTTCATTATGTGTAACCAGGGAGGTTATTCCCCTGCTATGGTGTTCAGATAATAAGTCAGGGATCTTTGCCCTGTTTACCACTCGAGTCTTTCAAGATATTTTTTTCTGAGAATAACTGAGATGAAGATATATAGCGAGTCCTTTCAGTGTCACTGCAAGAAAGCAATCATTTATGAAACAAAGCAAATCTTGAAGCCAGAAAAAAAAATGCCGTACTTATGAACCTAAAATTTATTGTTAGCTCTTTCATCACCTTTCATTAAAGGAACTTCTTCAGACATTTGTAATAAATTAATTTACAGTTTAAATAGTCCCAAGTTGATGACATCATTGACCTCCCATTGTCCAAATTCAGCAAATATATAAGTAAATACATTCAGATTTCTTTGTGTATAAAAACTTTTTAGAACACAAACAAATTCTTCACTGGTGTTAGTTACAACAAACATGTAAAATATTAAATACCTCCATAGAAATGTTTTTTACCTGGTTAATGCTTTAAGTTTTAAAATACATTTAAGGGAACAAGAATTGTTCAACCCAGGGTAAAAAAAGGTATTTACTCTCAGTTGCCATAACATATTTTAGGTTCATAAGTAGGACATTTTTTCTGGCTTCAAGATTTGCTTTGTTTGTTTTTCCATCATTTACTTAGTTGTTTAGTGTGGTTTTGTATGGAACCGGAAAGATGTGATAGTTCACCACTACTTTATTTTCAGAATAGCAGCTTATCGAGTGAGCAGAATGCTATCGGGAACTTTACCCTGCTTATACAACAGTTTACTAACCAGGTTGATGATCTAGCTGGCAAGATTGCAGCATATGAAACACTTCCAACTCATACCAGCAGGCAGAATCTCCCAAATGGAAACATGGTTAATCAACTGAATGGTGTGAGTCAAGGTAACTTACCTCTCAGTAACATTTCTCTGAGTCCCATAACTAACTCACAGACTGCACAAGAAGGGACAGCCTGTGAACTTAATATGAGCATTGAGGCTAGCAATAACATCGCTAATAATGTGAACATTACTAATGTCCCCCACCTTATTGACTGGTTAAACAGTGATGCTATTTTTAACTTTTGGCAAGGGGGAGGTGAGAACCAGGACGAGCACCAGGTGTGATGCAAAGTGAGAGCACCATCATAACTAACCTGAAAGAGTTTGATGTGAAACTCATGAAATGCAAGAAACTCCAACTTGAAACAGCCTAGTTGAGAGAATGTATACAACGACACCACATTCCTTGGGGGCTTAGACAATGGTGTTACCCAACTGGGTTGTTTAAAGATTCCCCCTTTCACCTGGACTTGTTAAAATTATTTGACAAGCAAGGGATTGAATTCCTTGAAATACTTGTCAAAAACTATTTTTTACAAATGGATGGGCTGAAAAGCAAATTGAATTTATTAGAACAAAGAATCAAACTTGATTCTAATTTTTTGAGATACAAGTTTGACTTTTGTCGCATCTTTACTAGTATCGATGCAACTATAGAAGAATTAAAAGGAGCAAAAATGAAAAAAATTAGATAGGGACTGGAAGGAATATGAATCCAGTAGAGCATACCCGGTTCCCCCTTCTTCACAACAATCCTGGGACAGTCCTTTTTAATAGCGAATCCTCTACAAATACAGCCAATGGTGAAACACAGGATTTTCAGAATGGCCAGCAGCAGCAAGTGAGCAGAGCCCAGAACAACAACCAGAGGAACGCCCGAACCAGGAAGCAGAACAGGTGAAGGAGGAGGCAGAGCGGGGCATTACTGGTGGAACGGATGCAATATCATATCTGATCCATCATGTCAGCATCTGCACAAATTTAAAAGGTGACTTTAACATCTACAATTATACCATAGAGACTGTAAAACCTGGGTTAATCCAAACACTTGCGAAAGGACTTACCTTTGTCCCTTCAAACAGGGCTAATTTGGCAAGGACTTTACTAGACTTAAAATTGTGTGCTCACAAACTAAACCTTAAATTACTTTTAGGCAACACTTTTTCTGTATTACCAGAGTTTAGGATTTCAAGTGTGTTTAATCCCCCATTACAGGCGATTATTGCCTGTTTTGAGAAATCATGCAAGTCTGATATAAGACATCTTTTTGGGAACTTCCAGTAATGTATATAGAAGTAAAAACTTGACCAGAATAGAAGTTCAGGAAATTAATGACCTAAGGCCAACAGGAGTCAGGGATATGTGTCCTGATAAAGGAGGAGGATTGTTTTTTTATGAAACAGGAGGAATACAAAAATAAAATGAGAGATATGCTGGATGGTGAAGCATATGAGCAGGTCTCGGTTAGTGAAATTAATGGGGCCTATCAGCGTATAAAAACAGTGATTAATGACTTGTTTTTGGAGGGGTACATTGACATAGATATTTTGAACTCTTTAGATATGATAACATCAGTTACCCCAGTCCTATTTGGGATTCCAAGAATGCATAAGAACTTAAATTACCCCCCTTTTAGACCTCTAATTGATGGTAGGAACTCCATAACCTATGCCTGTGCTAAGTTTGTTGATTTAAAAATGGAAAAATACTTGGAAACAGAGAGACAAATCTGCAGAGACTCCTGGCAGTTCTTGGGAACACTGAACAACCTGGAATTTAATCAAGAATACAACTTTATTACAATAGATGTTAAGGACCTGTACATGTCATTCCCCAGAATACAGGATTAGACTGGGTAAGGGACTTTCTTTTGGAAAAGGGGGCACCTGGTGAGGAGACTGGTTTAATTATTACCCTCCTAGAACTAGTATTGGCTAATATTTTTTTCCTATTTGATGGGGATTTATTTCTACAGAAAACAGGTGTTGTGATGGGGTCACCCTGTGGGGGCACTTTCGCCAATTGTGTTATGGCCTATAGGGAAAGACACTTGTTATTCCAACAAGAAATGTTCAAAACCAAGGTACACTGGTACACAAGGTACCTTGATGATATGTTTTGATATTTAAGAGGGATAAAGAAGAGGTCCCAAAATGTGTTGAGACCTTATCTAACATGACCCCCTTTTTGAAATTCACCTATCCTTTTGATACTACAGCTCTATCATATTTAGATGTGTGGCTTGTTAAGGACATAACACATAATACGTATATTGCCAAAATATACTGTAAACCTACCTACTCCAATGATTTCCTTCACTACAGCAGTAATCCCCCTTACCACCAGAAGAGGGCTGTTGTAAAGGGCCAGTTGGTAAGGGCTTCTTGTTCCCTGAAAATGTATTTTAAAACTTAAAACTTTAACCAGGTAAAAAACATTTCTATGGGGTTATTTAATATTTGACATGTTTGTTGTAACTAATACCAGTGAAGAATGTGTTTGTGTTCTAAAAAGTTTTTATACACAAAGAAATCTGAATGTGTTTACTTATATATTTGCTGAATTTGGACAATGGCAGGTTGATGATGTCATCAACTTGGGACTATTTAAATTATAAATTAAGTTACTGCAAATGTCTGAAGAAGTTCCTTTAATGAAAGGTGACGAAAGCGCTAACAATACATTTTAGGTTGATAAGTACGGCATATATTCTGGCTTCAAGATTTGCTTTGTTTATTTTTCCATCTTTTACGCAATTATTTATGAAAGCAAGATTAAAATGCATTTTATTATTTCTGGTGAGGTTGTTTCTTTAGTAAAAAAAAAAATTAGAAAGACATTTTTGCTGTAGGATAATTTTACAACTATATAGCCATCCCTGAATTTCTATAAAAGAAGAAAGAACTATAAATGATATGCTGGTATATGGCCATTTTATTCAGCCATGTTTTCAAATATGATCCACAAAAGGGGGTGCTCAGCACTGTGGTAATTATAACTTCTGTAAGTATATTCATCAGATTTTTAATGAGACTGCCCAGCTGTGTGGGATAAAGAGACAAAGCCTCAACAATAATGAAGATGACCTTATTCTGACTGGCATCCAAAAAACAATGTGTGCAGCGATGACAATGAGTGATGTTTATGCCAGACTCCTCCTGGCAGAAAAGAGATAATGGCTTTAGCTGGCCCTCTTCTCCCATGAAACCTCTAAATCCATATAACTAGGAAGTGGAGAATTTCTGATCCCACTCTGATTTTGGTACCTATCAAGGGGCGAGCATGAAGATAGACATGAATGTCAGAGGTAGAGCATAAGTTGTCCCTATAGTGAGGCTGATGTAGGATGATTTAAGAAATGTCCTTATACCTCACAATCAGAATAATGCAAAGCTGTTAGGGGATGGGAGTTGTGTTGTTCTTATTCCACAGACAAGCTACATGTGAAGTTATATGATTATGTGACAGCCAGACTTACCTGGGAAGGGGGATGAGGAAGGGGGATGAGGGTGTTCTTTTCTGGCAGAAGAGCAGACCAGAGACAAGCATGCAAGTGAGGGCACTGATAACTTTTATGGCTGTCTAAATGATAACCTCTCCAGACATCTAACATCTTGCTCTACTGGTCATATCCTTAGTATGGTGAGAGGACCAGGTGGAATATAATTTGGGGAGAATTGATGGTCAACAGCAATGGGGACAAAAAGCACCTGGTAAAATTGGCAGAATTAGTAGAAAAATGTTTGTAACTTTATGTAATTCTTCTTGCAATATTAATAGTGTAATTTATGTAGTGACATGCATCTGTGGTGTGTTTTTCTGTGGAGAAACGATTTAAATTCTGTGAGTTGGCTGCAGATTAATTCACGGTATCTAGAATAAAGACATAGCTCCTTGCCTGTCCTTGGATGTGATATTCACTAGTGAGACTGAAGGACTTAAAGCCACAAATTTAAGTTCCTTCATTTTTTAGAGAAGGTAGGGCAAGCCTGCCAAAGACAGACTACAGACAAAATACAATTATTTTACTACTATTTCTAGCAATTTAAGACTGCTGGAATTGAACATAGAGTGTAGCTATAGAATATGATCCATTGATTTTATCTGATGCTTTTTTAGGTTAGATTTTTTATTAGTGAGTGGTTTATTGGTTTCCTGTTTATATGTGTGTCATTTCACAACTTACTCTATATACTCAGGACAGAAGTCTACGCTCAAGTGTTGGAAGAATTTTACATGAAATATGTAAGATTTTGTAATACATTTTGGGGATTCATTGGACAATTGTCTTTTATTTTCTGCATATTGTTTATTACTTTTTAGCCATATAGTTGTGCTTCTTATAAGTGCAGTTGGGCTAAAGACATCAGGATCCAATATTTTCAACTATTGCCCAAGTAGCGATATCAATTTGGCTTCTTCAGCTATCTATCTCAGAAAATTCTGTTAGTCCTGTCTTCCTGTGAAAAGACTGGCTAGGTCCCCCATCAACACTTCTTCCACTGTTTTGTTGAACTCTGTTGGGAATATCTCATACCCTGCCACCTTTCCTCTTCATCTTATGAATGGCTTTTATGCCTCCCTTCACCTTCCCTTCTGCAATTTAATACAATATTCACATTCAAAACGATTAAATTGCTGCATGAGTAATACCTTAAGGAAAAACAACTCCTCTGCAGATTGATGCTGAGACATGTGCCATATCTCTCAAGAATGCAATAAATCTGTGCTCTTTGACAGGCAGATAAGTGTGAAAAGCCATTTCAGAAACAGACAGCAAACAGAAACAGCTATTTCCCTCAAGACTATATTAATTATAATAACAGTTTAAAAAGTAAAGTTATGAATCTTTAAAGAAAGTAAGCTTGACAGCAATGCATACAAGATTACTGTATGACATAAGATATGTTATGTTAAAATCAACAATTTTACTTACAATTTAAGCATATGTACATAAGATATCAATGTTATATTAAAAACAGCAGTATTACCTAAAAGTTGAACATATGCAAATATTTATGTATGTACTTCTGCAAAATATGTGTTATTTAATATGGACACAATAGAACACTAAGAAACTAAAGTTCTTACATTTACAATGACAGTCTAAAATGTAACAGATATGCAGAAGCTTCATTCGGATTTCATAGGTTCATAGGTTCATAGGTTTATACTAGGCTATCTGCCCTAGGGCATTTATAAGCCTAGCCCAGAGTTTTTGTGGCTTACGCCACCCCTTTCTATTGAAGGATATTATGCCCATTATTTTGCTGTGCCTCTGTCAAGCAGTGACACTGATGTAATCCCTGGGGTATACCTGCGATCTCCCATCCATTGGTCAAGATTTCTCTTGAACAAAGCCAGCGAGGTGCTCTGCCTCACATGTACCGGGATTTTGTTCCACAGCATAGGGAGTCTCTGGGTGATGAATCTGTCCCTCCAGCATGTCCTATTTATGACCGTGTCAAGGTTTAAGTCTCGTGCTCTTGTGGATCTGATGGATTTAGATTTTTTGAGGTGAAGCATGTTCATTAATTCCGGGTTGGACATGGCCTTGTATGTCAAGCACAGGTCACCTCTGAGCAGGCGGTAAGCGACTGAGTAGAGCTGGAGCTCCTTCAGTCGGGCAGCATAGGACATATTTTTGAGACCCTTTATCCTTTTGGTGAGGAACTTTTGGGGCCTTTCCAATTGCTGTAGGTGTCGGGTCAGATACATTCCAAATGGGGCGTTGTACTCAATCATCGGTCTGATGAGTGATGAGTACAGGGGAATGATGACCTCCCTTGACCTAGATGTGAAACCCTTCATGATCAGGTGGGCTATTTAGAAGGTCTTCCTAACAACTTTGGCAACGTGGGTGTCAAATGAGAGGTTGCTATCAACCTGGGTTCCCAGATCCCTGATAACCTCTTCTGTGCTTAGTGGATTGCCACCTATATGGTAGCTAGGGGTAACCTTGTTTTTCCCAAAGGGTATGACTATGCATTTTTTAGCGTTTAACTTTAGGCCATGGCTTTGGCACCAGTTATCCATTTCTATGAGACCCTTCTGAAGGATATCTGTGTCTGATGTGTTTTCAACTATGGCGCCCAGTTTGCAGTCATCTGCAAACTTTGTCAGCCATAATCCTTCTGTGCTTGCCTGTACTTCTGAAAAGTAGATGCCGAACAAGAGTGGACCCAGGACCGAGCCCTGTGGGACACCGCTTGTGACAGGCTTGGAATCTGACATGGCGCCAGCAACTCTAACCCTGTGGGTTCTGTCACTTAGCCAGTTTGCAACCCATCTTGTGACGTATGGGTTTACATTTAAACTGGTGAGTTTTTCTATGATGCCTGAGTGGGGTATCGTGTCGAAGGCCTTTTCCAGGTCAAGGTAGGCTGTGTGGACTGCCTTGCCCTCATCAATGGCCTTGGTGACTGTTTCGAAAAAGTCAACCAAGTTTAAAAGGCACGATCTGCCCTTGACAAAGCCAAATTGGGTTTGATCCAATGTCTGCAGGTCCCCTATGTCTTTATTTATGAGTTCCATAATGATCCTCTCCATAGCTTTGCAGACCAGGCTTGTCAAGCTGATGGGACGGTAGTTTCCAGGGTCGGTGGAGGCACCACCTTTGTGTAATGGGACCACAGTAGCCGTACGCCATTCCTTGGGTACGTATCCTGAGGTGAGGCTAAGATTAAACAGCTGCCCTAACTGCGGGTTTAATTCCTCAATGAGCTCATGGAGCACACAACCGGGGACACCATCTGGTCCCATGGATGCTGTGTTTTTCGCCTTGGAGAGAGCTGTTCTTACCTGAGTATTTGAGATGTTTGGGAGGATACAATCCTCTGGTATAGATATTTCTCCTTTTGGGGGGGGGGGGGAGAAATTTGCACTGAACCTGTCAGCCAGTATGTTGGCAATGTCTGTAGGTTCAGTGATCTTTATATCATTTTGAACCAGTTCTGAACATATCTGGGAGTTTCCTCCCAGGTTTCTAACATAGCTAAAAAAGGCCTTGTGGTTGCCTTTTGAGTCCGTGGCAATTTCTCTTTCAAAATTTGCTTTGGAGGATTTTATGAGAGATCTTAGTTTTTTACTTACAATGATCAAGGGTGTCTTCCCTTTTGAGGATTTTGCTCTATCTTGTAGTAGCTTTCTCCTTTTGTTATAGAGCTTGTTTATGGCTGGGGTCCACCAGACTGGATGCCTGCCTTTGGTACTAAGAGTCTTTGTTTTGTTTGGGATTGCCTGATCCATGCAGTCCTGGAGGTGCTGGTAGAAGGCATTTGTAAGTGATTCAGCGGCTTTAGTGATGGTTTCCGCTGGCTCAGGGGCCTTGAAAGAGACCACACCAGTCCTAAGAAGTGTGAAGTCGGCTTTAGAGAAGTTCTTCACTGTGGTCTTTTTTATCGGGGGTGGGGGCGGGATGTGGACTTCCAGTGAGATTAGTTTATGATCTGATCTCACCAATGAAGGGTATACCTCCGGTGTTGAACATTGTGACCCCATGTTTGTGATGATGAGATCCAGTATGTTTTCACCTCTTGTGGGCATGGTGACTAGTTGTTCCATGGCATTAGAGTTTATGAACTCTAGGAACCTTTGGGCTAGAGTGTTGGGGCTTGAGTAGTGATCCCTGTCTATGTTTGGATAGTTGAAATCACCTAGTATGATGGTGTTTGGGGTTACATTTATCCCCTCCAGAGTTTTCAGGAATGCTGTGCGAGGATCCTGAGTTTGAAAGGGTGGCCTGTAACATGCTACAAATTGTAGAGCAGTCTTGCCTATGGTTAATTGCACCTGGATGGTCTCCGATGCATTGTGCGTTGCCACCAACCTGGAGGTGAGGGTATCTTTGATGAATAAGGACACCCCTCCTCCTTTCTTGGTGTTGTCCGGATTTTGTGGCCGGAACGCATGATATGAGGTAAAACCTGATAGTGCCGGGGTGCTCTCAGGAGCCTTAAACCAGGTTTCAGTCACAGCACAGACATCGATGTTCTCCCTACTGAGAAGGGCTTCGAGTGCGTGCATCTTGAGGTTGAGACTTCTGGCATTGAGCAGCATTACCCTTAGTTTTTTTCCTTTGTTTTGTTCTAGGGTGGTAGGTTTAGAATTTGAGCCTGGCCTAAAAAAGGCACTATGGGGGTGGCAAGAGCCTTTGCCAATATCCGGAAGCCCAGGGGTGACAAGTGCAAGCCGTCCCTTGCAAAGCAACGTGGCTTGTCCAGTATGTCATCCCAGGCAGACAGACATTGGATCCCCTTTGAATGACACCAGTGATTAAGCCAATTATTAAAGCTGATCATCTTTTCTCTGTACTGTGGCATCATTCTTGGTGAAGGTAGGATACTGCTCAAGGTCAGGGTCATACCTGCCTGGGCTACATAATCAGAGAGCTCCTCTATGTCCCTTTTCATGTAGTCCAGGGAGGTGCATCTCAGGTCGTTCACACCAGCATGGACAATGACTGAGTCATACTTGTACTTGCTGTCGAGTGACCTGAGTGCTTGCGTTATGTGGCAGATTCTAGCGCCCGACAGGCATCTTACTGTGATCTTCTCCTTGCTCAGTCTGGTGAGTGGGACGTCAGTGTGTCTGACTATGGAGTCACCTATGACAAGAGTATCTGGCATTGTGTTTGGCCTTAAGGGCTGTGACTGTTTGGCACACTGACTTTGTGGTCTATGTGTTGCATGTGTCTTGGTCTGTGGTGGTAGTTGTTTGGGTGTCTGCTTTGGTGGCCTCTGCTGTTTTGGTAGATTTTTGGTCAGAGCCTCCGAGTATGTCTTTATGTGTTTGTGTGTGTGATATGAGGTTGTGCTAGTGCTATATGAGACTGGGTTTGTGGTGTGTGTGGTTACCTTCTCCTCCTGCCTGGTCTTGCCAGTCCTATGATGAGAGAGCTCAGCCTCCAGTTTGGCTATATATTTGCATCTCTCGCATGTGTTTGTGTTTTGCGGGAGAAGGAGAGGGTTGTCTGTGTACATGAGGCAATTGTAACATTGCCTTAATATTCCCAGATTCATCAGCTGAGTAGGAGATGACACTAGCAACTGACCCCGCGACATGCTAGAAGGAAAAGTTAAGAACTTTGTGTAGATGGGTTTGAGTAGAGTTCAAGGGGTGTGGATGATCGAAAAAGGGGTATTAGGCTGGTAGGGTGCTATGTATAATAAAAAGTGCTATATCAGAGTAAAGAGTACTTTGGGTGCAAGTGCTAGGCTATCCGGATAGAGAATAGTCACTTATGAATCAAGTAGATCAAGACTTTATAGGTATAGGATAGGGTAGTTAGATTATCAGTACAGCTTAGGAAGAGATGTTCTAAGGGAAAATTTGAAGAGTGGACTTTAGGTAGCCCGAATAGTTTAACCTTGATTAACCGCCACGCGCTAAATCACGCTAAAGCGTGCTTTATAGCAGGGGGCTGGAAAAGACAGGAAATGACCCAAAATGGCCAATAAACTACAAGTTACTGCCTTAAACCACTCCTCTGAGGACAAACAGGCAGCTCAGTACTCCCCACTTTCACTGGTGAGTAAAGAAACTTCCCCCTGACCAAACAAGGAAAATGGAGAAACACAGGAACCAAGACAAAGCCCAGGGATCAGCAAAATCTGGTCTCTGGAACACTAGCTAGGAAAGTATGGAAAACAAGGATATTTTTTTTTTTTTTTCAAGTTTTTTTTACAGAAAGGCAGAAAACACAATAAATGCTATATTTTTCGACTAATTGCTATCAAAAGCTAGTACACTTGGGTGTATTAGCCTGTAGTTTAACTTTTAGGCAAAACTTAAACTAGCAAGTGCAGTAAACAGTTTGAGCTTATAAAAACAGTAAAAACAGTTCAAACTTCAATAAAATAAGCAAAAACAGTGGTCAAAAGTCGAAAAAGGTCAAAAAAGCCAAGAAAAATACTTAAAATCTGGAAAGGTAGTCTTTTCTGGTCTCTGCTGCTACAGGAACCCTGCTGGACACCACGAGGAGCTGTGCTGAGTTCTCAATAGCTGGAAAAGCCCGCCAAAGCGTGCTTTATAGCAGGGGGCTGGAAAAGACAGGAAATGACCCAAAATGGCCAATAAACTACAAGTTACTGCCTTAAACCACTCATCTGAGGACAAACAGGCAGCTCAGTACTCCCCACTCTCACTGGTGAGTAAAGAAACTTCCCCCTGACCAAACAAGGAAAATGGAGAAACACAGGAACCAAGACAAAGCCCAGGGATCAGCAAAATCTGGTCTCTGGAACACTAGCTAGGAAAGTATGGAAAACAAGGATATATATTTTTTTTTCAAGTTTTTTTACAGAAAGGCAGAAAACACAATAAATGCTATACTTTTCGACTAATTGCTATCAAAAGCTAGTACACTTGAGTGTATTAGCCTGTAGTTTAACTTTTAGGCAAAACTTAAACTAACAAGTGCAGTAAACAGTTTGAGCTTATAAAAACAGTAAAAACAGTTCAAACTTCAATAAAATAAGCAAAAACAGTGGTCGAAAGTCGAAAAAGGTCGAAAAAGCCAAGAAAAATACTTAAAATCTGGAAAGGTAGTCTTTTCTGGTCTCTGCTGCTACAGGAACCCTGCTGGACACCACGAGGAGCTGTGCTTAGTTCTCAATAGCTGGAAAAGCCCGCCAAAGCGTGCTTTATAGCAGGGGGCTGGAAAAGACAGGAAATGACCCAAAATGGCCAATAAACTACAAGTTACTGCCTTAAACCACTCCTCTGAGGACAAACAGGCAGCTCAGTACTCCCCACTCTCACTGGTGAGTAAAGAAACTTCCCCCTGACCAAACAAGGAAAATGGAGAAACACAGGAACCAAGATAAAGCCCAGGGATCAGCAAAATCTGGTCTCTGGAACACTAGCTAGGAAAGTATGGAAAACAAGGATTTTTTTTTTTTTTTTTTCAAGTTTTTTTACAGTAAGGCAGAAAACACAATAAATGCTATACTTTTCGACTAATTGCTATCAAAAGCTAGTACACTTGAGTGTATTAGCCTGTAGTTTAACTTTTAGGCAAAACTTAAACTAGCAAGTGCAGTAAACAGTTTGAGCATATAAAAACAGTAAAAACAGTTCAAACTTCAATAAAATAAGCAAAACAGTGGTCGAAAGTCGAAAAAGGTCGAAAAAGCCAAGAAAAATACTTAAAATCTGGAAAGGTAGTCTTTTCTGGTCTCTGCTGCTACAGGAACCCTGCTGGACACCACGAGGAGCTGTGCTGAGTTCTCAATAGCTGGAAAAGCCCGCCAAAGCGTGCTTTATAGCAGGGGGCTGGAAAAGACAGGAAATGACCCAAAATGGCCAATAAACTACAAGTTACTGCCTTAAACCACTCCTCTGAGGACAAACAGGCAGCTCAGTACTCCCCACTCTCACTGGTGAGTAAAGAAACTTCCCCCTGACCAAACAAGGAAAATGGAGAAACACAGGAACCAAGACAAAGCCCAGGGATCAGTAAAATCTGGTCTCTGGAACACTAGCTAGGAAAGTATGGAAAACAAGGATATTTTTTTTTTGTTTTTTTTAAGTTTTTTTTACAGAAATGCAGAAAACACAATAAATGCTATACTTTTCGACTAATTGCTATCAAAAGCTAGTACACTTGAGTGTATTAGCCTGTAGTTTAACTTTTAGGCAAAACTTAAACTAGCAAGTGCAGTAAACAGTTTGAGCTTATGAGCTTTTCAAAAACAGGACAATTTCTTTTGGAGATAGTTTTTCATAATTCCCATCAGCATTTGCACAAATCAGTTTAGCAAGGTATGCCCGTTGAAAATAAGTATTTAGTTTACTAAAACAGCATAATCTTTTTCCTCTTCTGTTTTGTATCGTACAAGAATTGCACCTAAGAACTTTAGTCTGTATCCCTTCCAATTAAAATCCCTGTGAAATTTTGTTACTGCTGCTACAGCGTTTGCATCTTGAAAATGTATTTTTTTTAATATTAATTTGTTTTGGAATGATGGACATTTGAGAAATACAAAAAACTGCTTCCACCATTAATGTGCCATTCTTATTAGTACTGTCACATAAGGACAGTATTATTTCTCATACACTCCCAGTTAAGTTAATAAGAGTAACATCTTTCAAGAGTACTCCTTAAATGTTACTGCTGTGCATTTCTGCACCAAGATACAGCAGGTTTTCTTTGAGCATAAATGTGTCTTTTTTTGATGGCTGCCTCATTTGTTTTCTCCTTCCGTAGTTTCAGATGTAGACCCTTAGTTTCTCCAGTTCTCTAAATGGGAAATTCTTGATTATGATTATAGGTGGTAAGATTCAAGCAGTAAAAATTGTTTTTAGTCCTCTTAATTTTAGGTATAAGTTAGGAAATTTTTTGTCAAACAGAGGCAAAGTTATGGGCAACATTTAATAGGGAATTCAGGGAATTAATTTATTTGGAAGGGAAGAGGGCAAAAGTCAAGTGCAATAAGTTAAATAAGGTAAGTTTCCTGAAAGAATAAGCTGGTTTAGGATTACATGAATTGAATAGATATGCTATAGCTACATAGTTAAGGCTCAAATCCATAACACAATCATAACATTATAAATTAAAGTTAAAAGGGATGATGGTGAAATGGGGGGATCAAATTGAGAAATAAGGAGAGAGACAGAGAGTGAGAGAGAGAGAGTAGGATTTCCGATGCAGGTCCTTAAGGAGAATAACAACCATACAGATTATATTCATAAAATAACAGAACATATTCTATGATGTAAGCTAACACACAGATGCATAAATTATGGGTATAGAAAATGGGCATCATTAGACTGGAATTTAATGAATAAAATTAACAAAGGCACCAAGGTATTGGGAGCAAATAATTAGAAAAGGAACCGAAGAATTGGATTGGGGGCAACTAACTAGAGAGTGAAAGGTAATAGACTGGGATGAGGCCAAGCAGAAGTTTGGACAGCAAGTTAGAGACCACCTTTCTACCAGGGATTGATAACAAAGTGTAAACATGCAGAAATGGGTAGGGGAATGCTAAGTGGAAGACCAGTTCTGGTAGAGTTTTTAGCTGAATCTATAAAAGAAGGTGCTATTAAAAATGAATAATTAGCAGAGTATATAAAATATTGCATGATTACTATAAAAACTAATCAGAGGAGCTTAGAAAAGACTGGGAATGTAGATGGAAATGCAGTTTACAAAGGAACAACTGAAAGACATCTGTAGGTCTCCTAAGTAAGCAGTAAAGTCCAGAACTTTAACATTTTTGATTGAAGTGTTTGCACAGCTGTTTTTATACACCACGCAGACATCATAGATGTTTTGTTTAGGTAGACAGAAAAAAGAAATCTGGTCAGCCATAAATAAACTTTTAAAAGCTAGGCTCACCACACAGATAGCTCCATTTGCAGACACCCAATCAGATTACATAGCCAATCAATTCAACACATATTTGATATAAACATTATCATCCCTAATCAATTACAGTTCCCCCAACATACAGCCCACCACAGGATACTGACCTTCAGAACTCTGTCTACATCCTTTATTAAGAGATATTTTTGGAGCTAAAACACATGACTCGCCTCAAACAATATACCAGCTGAATAGATAAGGATTACAACTAATGCCCCTGCATATCCAGATTCAGTCTTAATAAACATATCCATCACTACATGCCATGTCCCTACATTATGGAAAATATCTTACATCCTAACCCTACATAAAATAGGCACCATCACAGATATCTCAAGCTACAGTCCAATAGCTATTTAATCCCTTCTGTCCAACATTTTTGACAAATGTATCCAATCCCGCTATTCAGTTACATCCCTGAAGATAACCACCTATCATGTCAACATGGCTTTCATTCCCATCGCAGCACCACTACTGCCCTTCTCAGTTTAATGCACACTGTAAACCTACATATGCAGGCAGTCTGGCATCTGCACTCACTCTAGACCTATGTGGAGCATTTCATTTGGTATCCCACTGAATGGTAAGATACAAACAGTTTACCTTAGAAATTACCTGGTTTCAAAGTTACCTATCCAATATATGTCAGGCAACTAAATTACAAAATTAATTCTCATCTGTCCTCCCTATATCTGTTGGTAATCCCCATGGGTTCATCCTTGGCCTTCTATTTTTTAAATATATTCTATAAATGACCTGCAAACTGCAAATAATCACACCTCCACAGTGCACTATGCAGATGATGCCATATTGGTTCATAGGAGATTAAGGGCCCTTACGAGGCTAGCATACATAACTTGATTTTACCTAATATACGCCCTCCAGTGGTAAGGGGATGGCATGGGTTTGTGCCTGTGCATTGATTATTCTACAGATTGCCTCTGTCCATAAGGGACATAGTCACTATCCCATGTGTGAATTTGCAATTTCCCATCCATTGATCCAAATTGCATTAGAAGAGGGTCAGGGAAGGGCTGTGCTTAATGTGAACAGGAAACTGGTTCAAAAGAAGGGGCACTCTCTGAGACACATATATTTCTCTCCAGTATGTTTTGTTTGAGTTGCGGACTACGTTTAGATCCCTAGATCAGATAACCCTTGTGCTGTTTGACTTGAGAATGTGTAGCGGCTCCATCAGGGCTGGATTTGTTAGTGCCTTGTAGGTCAGGCATAGTTCACCCCTTAATAGTTTTTATCTGTTGTGCCAAACCATGGCAACATTTTAGGAAATAGCTAATATTCTTTATCTCCAATAGAAATAGGGTAAGCAGACTTTCATTTACTACTAAACCCCAAAAAAGTAAATTAGTTTTATTTACTCCAAAACATTTAACTGCATTAGAAGTACTTTTCAGAAAAAACACATCAAATAGCACAAACACTGTACTTGTTTCTCAAACTAAGCTTATAGGCATAATCATAGATGAAAACATGCAATATGACCTTCACAGAAAATAGATAACTAATAAAAAAAACTAAAAATTGAGCTCCCCTACATATGATCAAACCTTATCTAACCTGATAATGCCAGAAAGCACATTGGTTCAATCCATCTTCCTAGAGCAATCGTTTACGCTGCTCTCATTTTCAGAAACCAACAAGCTACACAGAAAGGTCAACTACATCAATGTAATAACAAAATTGCTGGCTTTACAACTAATTTACCTCATGAGACATGCCACCGCCTGGTCCTGAAACAGTTAAACTGTACATTACTGCCATACTATCTAACCTTGTCACAGACAGTGACAATTCACGGTTTCATTAACAGACAAACCAGAGCACTGTCAGTCCCTAAAAGGTGTAATCATATCCTACTCCACTAAGAAATTCTGTGCTCCACAAACACTTGTTCCTAGTAACCAATTCATAAAACTCAGCGGGAGACTCGCTTTACTCCAAATACATCTCCAAAAAGGTCAGCTCATCCCATCTACCTTTTAGACAAATGGACAATCTAAAATCCTTTTAACGACAACTAAAAAACATCTATGAGGGTCTTGGCTATGCTCCTCTATCTCTCTAGGATAAACCCTACCTTGCACCTTATTACTACAAGTGACGTACCTCGTATATCCGCCTAATGTTTTCTTTGAGACCAAAATCTGTTGCTCACTCTTTCCTTCTCAAAACAATTGCTAACTAATTTTTTTGACTCAAATATATTATTATAATTATTGGCATTTCTTACTGCATTATTATAGATTATAAAATGACTTCTCATTAGTATTAAATAATGTGCACATTGATTAGTCAGCCCAACCAGCGTGCCTGTGGTAATTAAAGCATATACCAAAGAAAAAAGTCCAACAGCTGAAGTACCATTGAGCAGATATACTGTTTTATTAATATAACAAAAATCAGGCATGTTCTATAAAACTTAAAAAGAAAAAAAAAACGCACCTGATTTTCCCTGCATTTCTGCATTGTCTCTGCAGACTGTCATACCTTTGAATTATTTGGATTTTCAGAGGATGTCCACATTCTTACCTCATGCTACAAACAAACAAAAAAAGCAATGGATATGATTATTTTTATATGTTGCTTCGACTGAACAGCACTGGTTGGTCACATGTATGGAACGTAAGTTCCATACATTTGCGCAATACATCAGAAAATGCTGACGAATGGGGAACCAACTACAGTGCTGTTATACAAAGACATTAAGAAAGGCAAACAATTTATTTTTTAAATAGTGTCATTGCATAATAGTAATAATCCACTCATAGGTGTGGGTAATGCTTGATTTACCAATAGTTGCCTTTGTTTGATCACAAGGGTTTTAGCCTCATGACCAAACCACACCAACCATGGGTAAATGCAGCATTACCCACACCCAGTCATGGGTTATTGTTTAAATATTCTTCATAGCTGATTTTGTAAATCTGAAAGTGAAGTCTGCACATAGATATGCACTACTGTTAATTGTTATAATGAGAACCTGTACATTGCAACAGTGATGCAGGCCTATATAATTTATGTATATAGGCCTGCATAAATAATATATGCCTATATACATAAATTATATAGGCCTGCATCAATGTTGCAATGTACAGGCCTATATAATTTATGTATGTAGGCCTATATAATTTATGTATATTTATAATTATATTGTTACCATTTTGGAATCTTGAAGTTTGTACGCATGTATCCATCACTAGCAATGGTGTAATGTAATGGCAATGAAACTCTGTATACTATATGTTACAATGTGAATATAGCCTGTACATTGTAACATTGTATATAAATGTTGATGATATTCTACTCCTTTTGTTGTTTCAGCACAGATGTTTGTCATCCCTGTAACTGTATGCATCTTATGTGTATATATTTGTGTCAGTTAGAACCTGAAGCTTTTCTTCCAGGGCCTCCACTGAAAACAGGTTTTATTCCATAAGCAAACTTTCCCAGTACTGAAATGCATTTTTTTATTTTATCCTTTGTTAACTGAGTTAGTCTCACTAAGCTAGTGTGTTCTCTCCAAAGTGGTATTTATACTACTGAAGGAAATCGGTCAGGCCATTGGGCAACTTCTGTTTATTCTTTTCACTAGGTGCTATGGAATCTTTTACATCTGCCTAAGCTACAATCAACTCAAACAGATGGCACCTCAGTTTAATATCTTATTAAAAGGATGGCACACTCAGGAGTGCAGCACCCCGCTTATGCTGCACTTGTCAGCAATTGATCTACCTCATGTGGGAATAGAACCCACAACTTTCTGCTCCAAAGGTTAGTGTGTGAACTGTTGTGTCACTGACACTGCATATAAATAAATGCTGGAGGTGTGATGGGAAAAGAGAAGCAATTAGGAGCATGTATTTGGGGAATAAAACAAGTTGGCAGATTTTAAAAATTACCTACAGAATACTTTGTCAGAAATGTTGAGGGAGCAATTCATTGTAACTAAGAAAATGATTCTTTTGAGCTGGGACACAGTAGGCCTGAATTGCCTAAAATTTTGAAGACTTTACTTAGTTTAATGCTATTTTTGCCCAAAAAAAGCAATTGCTAAAAATGGAAATCAAAATCTAAATCAGCTGTAATTGAAGTACCAAATATTGTCAGAAAGACAAAAGAAACAGAGGTGGAATCAATGCATGCAGAATAGTGCTCAGGGGAAGAGTAAATTTTAAGGGAAGGCACAAATTCAATAATTTATGAATGGTGGAAAGAGTAATTAGTAAAAAGAAAACATACTTGCATACTTCATTAAAATGATACAAAGGTTAGTATGGCTTGCTTTCTTTCTTTTAATGTATGTGTACTTGTGACATTGTTTAAAATGTGATTTAATAAAAAGGACTAATCACAATAGCAGTAGATTGCCAAGCACCCAGTACTACTGCTGCACAGGTTCAAACAGCACTGTCCAAGGCCAAGAATACAGCTTCCATGGGACCTGACACTATCCCTGGTTGTGTTCCACATGAACTAAAGAGTGAACTGGCATCTCATCTGTGTGCTCTGTTCAATCACAGCCTCACCTCAGGCTTTGTCCCTACCAAATGGCGCACTGCTCATCCCTCTCCACAAAGAAGGAGCAACTACAGACCCTGGGAGCTATTGCCCCATTAGCCTGACAAGTCTCATATGCAAAGCTATGGAATGCATCATCATGAACCTAATAAACATAGATATAGGGAAACTCCAAACCCTGGATCCGACACAGTTTGGTTTTGTGGGTAGATCATGCCTGCTCAACCTGGCCGACTTCTTTGAGTCAGTCACCAGAGCTGTGAATGAAGGCAAGGTCAAGAAACAAAAACTTGCATCTAGAAATAGAGCATGGAACTCATGGAGAGCCACCAAATCCCCACTTGACCACATAATATACAAACAGATAAGAAATGAAACTAAAAAATCTATTATGTTAGATAAGCAAAACTACTATTTCAATTTACAGCAAAAACACCAACATAGCCTCAAAAATTCTGGTCAGGTCTAAATAAGCTACTCCACCCAGGGAAATCTACTACCCCTATCCCCTCATCAACCTCACTACTTCCCCCTGAATCAGTAGCAAATACCTTTAACACTTTTTTCACTGAAACTGTCAAATCTTTAGCCAATAATCTATCACCCTCCTCTTCCTATACAACCTCATCTACTCATGTGAACTCCGCACCCCTAAATTTGAGCCTATCTCCACAGAATTTATCAAATCTTTACTTGAAAATCTAAAACCTACTACCCTTGCAACTGACCTACTCCCCACTGAATTCCTACAAAAGGCAGCTAAAGTAACAGCTGATCCTATTTCCATCCTAATGAACCACACGATTCAAGAATCCTACATCCCCTCCATCTGGAAAATCTCACACATTATTCCACTTCATAAAGGAGGGAACGCCACAGAACTTTTAAACTACAGACTTATCGCTATTCTATCTCCCCTAGCCGAAATAATGGAGACATGCATACAGAAGCAACTATTAGCCCACCTCACCCACAACTCACTCCTAGCATCATCCCAGCATGGTTTCAGACCAGCCCATAGTACTACCACTGCCCGTCTCTCCTTCTCTCACACAATCAACCACAATTGTAATCAAAATATGCTCTCCTCTGCCCTCTTCCTCTATCTATCTAAAGCATTCGACATGGTAAACCACAGGTTACTCTTAGACTCTCTCAACTCACTCTCAGTAGACAAATCAGTATCTACCTGGTTCCACTCATACCTAAATTGTTGACAACAAGCTGCCTTGTGGAAAGATAATCTATCCCCCTTCTACCTGTCGCCCTTGGTGTACCCCAAGGCTCCATTCTAGGTCCACTTCTTTTCTCTATTTTCATCAATGAACTACCCAAAACCATACCACAGGCAACTTCCATACAGTACGCAGACGATTCCACTCTAATCTGCACTGCCTCTACTCCAGCAGAATTACAATCCCTAACCCAGTCTACCTTTAACAAAGTAGAAAACTGGCTTAATACTCGTCTACTCCTCCTGAACCCAAATAAAACCAAACTACTACTGTTCACCCCCACCCAAAAGCAAACACCACCAATATTTACAGTCTCTTCAAACAATGGAACCACAATTTCTCCTGAACCAAATACCAAACTACTAGGTATAATCATTGACAACAATCTTAGTTTTATCACCCACATAGACAAAACCATTAAAACAGTAAATAAAAAAATAGGATCCATGTACAGGATTAATAAATATCTAACCCCAACCACCAGAACCATCATAGCTCGCACACATTTTCTGTCCTTGCTTCTCTATGCCTCACCCACCCTCACTAATCTATCTAAATCAAACCTCAACAAGATAACCAGCTGCTATAACAATATAGCTAGATTTGCCACAGGCTCCACATACAGAACCCACCATTGTAACAATCTTCATAAACTAGGTTGGCTAGAACTACACAGTCAAATAAACTACAACCAACTCATAGTTATTCATAAAATCCTATACCAACCAAACAGTACTCCAGTTCTAACTAACATTATCACCCCTTATAATAACCTAACATCCCTCCGCTCATCCATCAGAATGCTAGTTCAAACTATAAAAGCAAACAACACCGCTGGAGATTCCTTGTTCTCCAACTTTACTGGAAAAAATGGAACTCCCTTCCTCCAGAAATAACTTCCAACAGCTCATTGCCTCGATTCAAAAACGCTCTAAAAACACACCTGCTTACACAACGGCTGTGTCCATGTCTAAACCCTGACTAAATCATTATCCCACAAACCTCTCTTAGCTTTCTTTCCTTACCAACTGTAAAAGGGTATCCTGCAGATATACCTCTACTAAATTCATGACTAATCAATCTCTGCTTCATAAAGATTTTCATGTCTTAACTACGGACATTCAACTAACGTTTTGACTGTGACCCAGTGTTAACTTCCTAAGATCTTTTTAACCTCCATTTCTCCCCATAAATGGCTACAATAATTTTGTAAATACATCTATTGCTATATCTTTGTTAAATACCTAATTATTTCTCACTAATATCTACATTTTATATTGATATTGGTACTAAATGCTTTTTGAGAACTTGCAATTATTTTACTGCTACTTTCATGTTAACTACTTAATTAATTGCTACTATATATCAAAATCTCTATTAATATTGCTATTAAATGCTTTGGATAACTTGGAGCTTTTCTCCGCGGGCCTCTGCTGAAAATGGATATGTATCCAGTCGGACTTTCCTGGTTAACAAATGTAAAATAAAAAAATAAAAAGGTGGTTCATACAGCCTACCTTGATGTGGCCAAGGCCTTTGATACCATTCCCCACTCAGGAATCATAGAAAAACTCACTAAGCTAGGCATCAACCCCTATATCACTAGGTGGGTTGCAAGCTGGCTCACAGATAGAACCCACAGTGTGAAAGTAGTTGACTCCAAGTCAGACTGTCTACCAGTCATGAGTGGAGTCCCACAGGGGTCGGTCCTGGGCCCTCTCCTGTTTGGTATCTACTTCTCAGAAGTGCAGGTCAACATGAAGGGACTGTGGCTGACAAAGTTTGCAGGCAATTGCAAGTTGGGAGTCATAATTAACTCCCCAAGTGATGTTAACATCCTTTAGAAAGGCCTCACTGAAACCAATGACTGGTGTCAGAACCATGGCCTTAAGCTCAGTGCCAAAAAATGTGTTGTCAACCCCTTTGGGTAAAACCCAGTTCACATGAACTACCACATCAATGGTAGTCCACTGAACACAAAAGGTGTCATAAGAGATATGGGAACACAGGTTGACAACAACCTCTCTTTTGACCACCTCATTGTCACTGTGGTCAGAAAGTCCTTCTATGTGGCACATTTCATTACTATGGGTTTTGCATCCAGGAAGTAAGAGGTCATTGTCTCCCTCTACTCTTCCCTCATTAGGCCAATCATCGAGTACAACGCCCCATTTGGCATGTACGTCACTAGATACCTACAACAACTGGAGAGGCTGCAAAAATAACTCACAAAGAGGATCCTAGGCCTTAAACACTTGTCCTATATGGACAGACTCAAAAAACTCCAACTATTCTCTGTCTCATATCGCCTACTTAGAGGCGATCTCTGCTTGACTTACAAAGCCATGTCTGACCCAGTTCTGTTACAAATGCTACATCTAAAGAAATCCCAATCCCTCTACACTACATGCTCCAGAGACCTTAACCTCATTACCACAATCAACAGAACATGCTGGAGGGACAGGTTCATAACCCAGAGACTGTCCATGCTCTGGAATAGACTTCTCATACATGTCAAGCAGAGCACCTCACTAGCCCTCTTCAAGAGAAATCTTGATGAGTGGACAGGAAATAAAACATCCACCCCGGGGATCACTCCAGTGGCTCTACTTGACAGAGACACTGGGAACTAAGGTCTAGTTGCATGATGCCAGGGTAATCCTATGGGCTAGGCTTATAAAGCCTCCAGGGCCATTAGCCTAGTAAACACCTATGAGCCTATGAACCTATAAAGATGCTTAAAAAAGAATATCAGGCAAAGTCATATTAATTGCAGGTAGCTGAAACAGCATTTCCTGGATACATGCCTGTAGTAGTGATAAAGCATCTTTTATATCCACAGCTGAGATATTTGTTTCTGATTTTGTTCTTGTTAACGGAGATTTTTTTTTCTTTTTTTTCAACAGTTTTAGCTATTTTGGGGGTTAACCTACTCTTATGGAATCATAATGGTTAATAATTTTCTTTTAGCAATTTGACTTCAATTGTTTCTGATTTTGTTACGGTTAATAGAGATGTTTTTGTTTTTGTCACCAGTTTCAGCTCTGTTTTAGGTTAATTTGGTTTTAGCAATTTGATTTCCAGACTGTCTTGCATTTCTCAGTTTTTCCTATCCAGCAAGAAAGCCCAGGCTAGTAATTTATGACAAGATTTCCTTGGAAAAATAAAAAATATTTTCTACTTCAGTCCAGGAGATTTTCCATGATACAATCATCAAAATAAATAAATAATTGAAGAGCTATCTATCAAAGTAGAGGATACTGTTTCTCTGCTGAGAAACAGTTTTAGGGAGGAGTTTACGCGGAAATCTTCCTTGATTAAACAGGTTTTTTTGGAGCTAACAAGTTGAGTTGTTCACAAGTGGGTGGCAATCTTGGCTGTTCAGTTCTGATTTTGTAAACTTAAAATTGTCGCTCATTTAGTAAGAGAAATAAAACAACCAATCATCTGCATCACGTATATTTAATACATTGTTGTTCAGAGGGCAGATTTTGTGACTGTCTGCCTTATTCTAGTTTTGAGGCAGTTGTACATTTTGATTGTGTAATACGACAGACTCAGAATTAGTTGTGGTTAGCTGGGGCATAGTATCTTCCATAGCATGAGTGGTTTTGGGAGTACTTCCTCCTACATAAAATAGTTGACTTTGTGGTTTTCATTTCATACTAAATACACATTTGCTCAATTTTGTTGAATAAAATAGGTTTGCCAATAATTTATATGACCAAACATAGAATGTGCCTCTGACCAAATGAATCATTTCACAAATTCACACTCCTCTTTATCTTATGACTTGTATAATCATTACTGTCTGTCCATTTATGGTGATTTCATTGTGTTTACCTGGTGGCAGAAGCAGGACATGTCTATATTTCAGGTCAGTAATATGAGTCTGAGTAAATACGATACACACACACACACACACACACACACACACACACACACACATATATATATATATATATATATATATATATATATATATATATATATATGTACACACACACACACACACACACACACACATATATATATATATATATATATATATATATATATATATACACACACACACACACACACACACACATATATATATATACATATATATATATATATATATATATATATATATATATATATATATATATATTTAGATAGATAGATATAGATATAAGAACATCCTGAAGGGTAAGAGTACATATCAGGTATAATTGAAACTAGGGCCGTGAGAAGCAAACAGTAAGATATGTTGCTGTGGAATATAAGATATTTCTGAAGGGAAGACAGGAAGGTAGATGTGAAGATCGCTTGTATGGTACGTCACAGATAGAACTGAAATGTAACAGACAGAAAGATGAAACAAACTGAAACTTTCTTATCTGGTTTAGAGGATGGTATGAAGTGATATGTTTGTTGATATGCTAATAGATGAATGGTGGTTTAAGATATCAAGGGGAAACACAGAAAAGAGACTAGTGGATGAAACCAGACATAAAGAACATAAGTTGTTTTGATGTATTTGACATAGTCATGTTAAAGCTGAAGTGTGTGTGATGAGGCCGGAGCAGGGGGTACATAAATCAGTGAATACAGTAGGAATTTTCAATATAAAATTTATCACAGTCTTACTTAATGAGAGATGTGGAGTGTTAACTCATTCCCCTCCAGTACCTTTAACTCCCAGTGGGTGAGGCTGGAGCCTTTAAATAAATTATCACCTTATAGTGCAAACAAATACTCATTGACAGAGGTCAGATATCAATAAAATTGTGTTTGCTGTCATGTATGCTTCAAAATAAAATCTTCTGATACCTTGTATGTAGCATGTTTTTGGAATTATTAAAGCAAATATGAACAAGCAACATTTGACACCTTGAGGCACAGTATGCAGTAACTGCAGAAACACCTGGAGATGCACTCTGCTGTATTAAATGAGCCAGAACAAGTGCTTGAGAACGAATTGTAGACTGTCCTACATATAACTATAACAAAGAGAGTGGGAGGCATATACTAGGTTTCTGAGAAAATATCTCTAAGTTTCTTTTAAAATATGTGTTGGGTCTTCTTATGGGTACTGATCTTGTGTAAGAAGTTATTTGACATACATATGGCAGCAGAAAGCTAAATAATCTACGGGATCCTTTCAAGGCAGACTCCAGCTAAGTGCACCCTAGTCAGTCTAAGCTCTTGTCTTTGAAATCTAATGGAATAACTTCAAGAGGACTAGATTTTAGGGCTCTTAATGGTTATTAGACTTTTTTCTGCAACCTGCATGTATTCATAATGGGATAATTCTGTGACTCCAGTTCAATCTAATTGTAGGTATCCTTCAGTCCCAAACGATTATGGGTTTGCACCTCTATTGGATCGATTCAATATAATATTATGACTTATTGCCCCTTTGCCTGGAAGCCAACAAGCCTACTTTTTCATAATAGCTAAGAAGTTTACCTTACAGACACCAGGTGGAGGGTTTGATTCAAACATGGGGTAATTTGTGTGGCTTAAAATGACCCATGAGGGGAGTTACCCAAGTAGTAATCTATGAACCTACCTCAACTGGACTTGAGCCTATTTTATCCTCCATATTGGTCATACTCAACATGAGGGGAGAGTTGTTTCAGAGAGGCTGTCAGCTAAGGCAGCCATAGGGGGGATTTTTGCACTTGCCGGCACTGGCATCCCACAATGAGGGTACAATTGATTAAGCCCTAATCTCTCCCCAAGAGCAGACCATGTTTGACACATGTCACTACAGAGATCTACATTTTCTCTTGGTGAATGCATGTTGGTACACAGGTGTATGTTAAGACTACCATAAAAGATGGTTTGGAGGTTCAGAGATATGGCTGAGGATTATTTTATATTTTGTTGCCTCTCTTCTGATGATACATTAGCATTCTTATGACCTGGACTGCCCTTTCCCTTCCAAGATGGGGATGACCATCCTTCCACACCACCTCAGACAGACATCAAGGCCTCTAATTAACATTACCTCAACTAGGTTGAAGTCAGGGCTTAATCCCTATATATCAGTGGAGCTGCCTGATTTAATAACATGAATTTGTTGTATACAGGGTAGGTAGAAAAATAGTGTGAATGCAATGTACCTAGACATCAACACTCTATTAATGTACATGAAAACTGAGAAGCAACTACTTGGTGATGGGCCTACACTTTTGAGAGAAGCTGTAGGAAGGGGGTGGAGTTGGTGGTAGTGGCATCAGGTCCCAAATTGTAGGGTGTGTGATTATGTGAGGTAGTGCCAGCTATGCCAGGGAGAGTAGGGCAGTGCATATATAACACATGCCTGCATAACTAGCTGGAGTTTTGTAAAGAATTTGATGTCATTTGAATACCAAACTGATTTACACAGATGCTTGTATTGAAATGAATTTGTAAAGTTTCTTGTGTTAATAAAGTTGCTTGTGTTAAAAATGTACATTGGGTCCTGCTGGATAGAAAAGAAATATACATGTATGTCACAGTGTATAGTAACTGATGAAATGTATATATGTTATATGTTAACAGAGAATGCCAGAAGGGAAAGAGGTTAAGCTCAGCCAAGCTAACCTTTAGAAATAATAGCTTGAAATTAAATGACTTGGTTTAGGCTGTAAATAATTTATCTCACAGGCATGAATGCAGCTAGACACTCAGTGTCTCGGGTGGGATCCTGCTGTCCTTAGTGGTGAACTAATTGCTATTCTAGGGTGCCAGACAATGGTTGTTTATTCTCTGCAGGAAGTATGAAAGGGTTAGAATTGTTTTACAGTCTTCACATGCTGGACTAACCCATAGGAATGTTCTAGGTGTGTATTGTCACACATCTTTGCCAGATCATGGCTCAAGTTTCTAGTGAGAGGATAGTGTGGGAACCACAGAATCAGATGACCAAATGTGATGTTATACTGTAGCCAGCACTGAAATTGTTTTTAGATACTAGTGAGAAATGTGATAGTGACACTCAGCACTCTGTTTCGGAACTGACAAGATCACTCACCCACTTCATTTTGCCTTGCTTTAGTAAGCAACTTAACTAGGGAACTGTAATTATTCAGTCAGTTAGGAAAATATAATGAGATTAGATAAAAGTATTGTTTTTCTGTATTTGTCTGAGTCTTTCCATCTGTGTTATTTTTTTATGTTTCCTGTGAATTTAAACTCTGGTGTTTACTGTAAATAGATATTCAGTATTTTCATGCTTTCTATTTTATTATTTATTATTAAATATATCATGAAAGTCTTGCCAATTGGTTGACACTACCATTTGTCTAAGTAGTAATTTTACTAAGAGTAATAGGGTATGATCCTTAAAGTAGAGACAGGTGGCATAAATCTACATTATAGTCTGGGTGGAGGTGGCATAGTGGGTGAATCTGTGCCAGCCTTTCCCAGATGTGTGTGTGTGCGTGTGTGTGTGTGTGTGTGTGTGTGTGTGTGTGTGTGTGTGTGTGTGTGTGTGTGTGTGTGTGTGTGTGTGTGTTAGCTCCTAGGAACAGGGACATGGAGCACTGATTTTGAAGAAAGAAATGTGGAGTCTTATTTGGGGCTTAGAATGGAAGTCCAGACCCAGGACTGGAGTGTGCTCCCTCTGTGCTTTTAAGGGAAATTTTGCCTGGTGCAGAGAGCTGTATCTTTAAATACAGTGTATATCTATTTTTGCTCTAAGTGAATGTTCCCCATTGGTGTCAGTGGTGAGGACTGAAGCTCTTTGATTACTTCTCCAGGGCTGGCACATCACAGGGTGCACCAAATATTTTGACAGCTTAGAAGCTGTCGCTAAATGACCTTACTTACAATTACTTAATAACAGCTTATAAACTGTCAAACCATTCACTTCTGTTAAATGCAATGATGCGTTATTAGGCTACTACATAACTCATTACAGCCCTAAAAAAAAAAAAAAAACATCATGGCAATTTATAAGATGCCATTAAACAATAACATTTGCCAATGGTTGTAGACATCGATGAAAGAATTGATAACTATTCTACCCCAATAAATAAATTCAAATAAAACAATAAGTAAATAAGTAAATAGGTTTATTGCCTGGGTTACCAAACTCCCTTGTTACATATCTATAGTTGGACAGACAGTAAGCACACAGTGGCAAGAAAAAAACTGTCATGGATTAAGCATTGAAGCAATTCGTAAGATAAGTTAATAACATCTTCCCATAGTAATGATAATTTGATATGATAATTTCTCAAAATGTTCATATCTAAAATTTAAAAAAATGTACAGAACCCTTCAGGCCTATTTGTAGATAATCTAAAGTATTTTTATTAGGTAAAGATAGGGTGCTCATTAATAATTTAGATGTGGGGGTTGTAGAAGACCTGATTAGATTACGAAAGATTTGTAAGTCGAGCAGTTTGGGATCAGTGTGTTGTAAACTCCAAATACATGTACTTTTGATATAGGATTTCAATTTCAGTGTGCCTTTTAGGAAGGAAGATGGGGAGATGATAAGAATAGAGGGCGCAAAGGCTGCTGGGAATTATATCACATTCATCTTGAGCAGTTCTTGCCAGTAAAACTGCAAAGATCCAAAATGTTTTGGATGCTTCGGTGTAAAGCACATATCACATGATTGTTAGAATGAGAAATGGTTGTTTCACTTTGTGGGACACTTTCAAAGTATTATATGAAACAATGTAGAGAGTCTTCACAGGTCTTATCAGGAAAGGTTAATAAGATATATGAAGAAGTTTAGTGTCAGATACAAAAGATAATAAATGGACTGACGATAGAAAATGAGTGGACTCTGGGTAGACTGAACATGTGAAGAGTAGATGAGAGAAAAGAATGTAAAACAAAATAATGATGAGGAGCAGCTAGTGCCTTGGTCACAACGCACCTTGCAGGATTTTAACATGCTTAAAAAAACTAAGTGTATATAAAACATTATGGATTACTTATTAACAAACAACCAAAAAACTTAATACAGATTAATATGCTTTCTGAATGTGTGAGTATAAAAAATTTTTGTCGACAAGCTCAAAATTCCTTAAATTGTGGCATAAATCACAATGGCAATCCATATATACTGCATGAATTTTGAAGCACATCCAAGGATTGTCTTAAAGCAGAAAAATCAATCCATGTAAGCCAAAAGATTGTTTGATGAGGTACATACAATTAGGTCAATACTTCACTGAGGTACTATTAAAAAAATCACTTTGAAAACTGTGAATCGATGATCTGATTTTACATCCTGCACCCTCAACAGTTACACTCATCCATCACTGAATATGTATCTGCTTAAACCCTCAACTGGGCTTTTTTTCCCCTCTGGAAGGAAGACTTTATTATTTTGCCAATTTTGCTGTGGCCAGGATATGGCATTCTGAATGGTTATCCTCATTGTTAATCTATTAAATATCACAAGACAACAACCTCAAAGCAGTAACAAGTCTGACTGCCAGAGACAGGCACAGAAGGAACCCACATACAGCACAGCCACATCTCATTGGTGGTCCATCTCAGCAGCAAGATAGTAAGAGGCTTCACTGCTGTGGGTTTCATGACTGCCTAATGCCAGCTATGCCAATTTCTATTTATTTTAGAAATAAATATGACAGGTTGGTTTAAATATATGTGATTAAATCAAAGTGAAAAATAGATTTGAGAGTAAAGCTGTACAAATGATAATGTTATTTAATATTTCAAGATCTAATGGTCTTAATACTGAGTTTCATTAGAAAGTCTTGACTTAATTTGTTGAAAGCTTTTATTTATTTTATTTATTTATTTTTTGTTAGTTAGTGAGTTCTGTTTTATACAAGCATGTTATATCCCTAGAAGGTCTGTTGTGACTATTATGGTCCACAACATAGTCCACCAACAAGCAACTGCACTGCTCTTTCTATCATGGCTACTCCCTCTATTCTCCAAAATTGCCAAATGTTGGAACACTCTTCTTCAGCCCACTGTAAAACATCCTAACTATTTTGAGTTTAAAAAACTCCTAAAGGGCTATCTAACTAAGCACTGGCTTTGTTCCTGCTATACTCCAGGCTAACGCCTACTAGCTCCTTAACTACATCACTCTTTCTACTCCTAGATTTAGTCCTTTTCCTGTTGCTTCCATTTTTACCACTTTTTTCTTTTCATCTTGAGGCTGAATTTGCTTATTTACAACTGATTTCTGTGGAACTGTTGGACATGGGTACTGTTACTGTGTTGGTGTCTCTAGTAATGCAACTCTCTATATATTGTGCACAAGGTTATTTGAATTTATATTGTGTTTTGCACATTATTATTATTGATTGCACTTAGAGTTTTACTATTTTGGAGACTTTCACCCCGGCCTGCCGCTGAAAATGTACTCCTGGCCCAGTTTGACATTACCTGGTTAACACGTAATAAATAAATAAATATTTTTTTCTGCTGTTCCTCATTTTTACTACTGTTTTTTTTCTAAACTTAATAAAACTTGAATGAAGAACATTAGGAAAGAAAGAAAAGAACATTGTAAACCAAAGTTTTGTTGGCTTCAAGCCAACTCTGCATTACACAGGGGGGAATGCTTGACAGTGTTGTAGGTGGCCTGAGTTTGTAAAGCAGCTCACTTGCAAGTAGGAGATGACCAGGGAGAATGAAAGTGAGTGACCACTGCCAGTGCACCCATTCTGGGGGGAGGGAGGTAGCTCTGGCTCAACTTGAGAGTGACACATAGAGGGACAACTAAGTGTTATGTAGTAGATTTCAAGCCTACCAAGTGCACAATGTCATAATGCACTCACATAACAAATGGTGAAGAATTAGACAGACAGATGCATGTTTCCCACCAAGAAACATCAGTGGTGGAGCTTGGCGGAGGTTTAGATGTTTCAAAGCAGAAAGGGTAGACTGCCCCCCACCATGACCAGCAATGTGGCACACTCCCAACTACCTGATTCTTACTGGGGAACAGATGGCCTACTGGGATTTTAGGGAAGGAACAAGTGAGCCCTAGATCTCTCACTTTGCCAGGGAATGTCCATCTTCCATCTTCCAGAATAACTGGGCTGTTTGGTTACCAGTATTAGATCCTGGGAGAGAATTACACAGTGCGAGATCATTCTGGAAGATGCTAAGGGGTCAGTTGGAATATAATTTGAAAATGCCTGAATGTTATACAAGAAAGAAAGAAATAATAGATGGAAGGAAGGCAGGAGAGAAAGAAAGGAAGGAGGAAAAGGAAAAAGAAAGAAAGAAGGAAAGAAAGAAAAAGAAAGAAGGAAAGAAAGAAAGAAAGAAGGAAAGAAAGAAAGAAGGAAAGAAAGAAAGAAAGAAAGAAAGAAAGAAAGAAGGAAAGAAAGAAAGAAAGAAGGAAAGAAAGAAAGAAGGAAAGAAAGAAGGAAAGAAAGAAAAAAGGAAAGAAGTAAAGAAAGAAAGAAGGAAAGAAAGAAGGAAAGAAAGAAAAAAGGAAAGAAAGAAAGAAAGAAAGAAAGAAGGAAATAAATAAAGAAAGAAAGAAAAAGAAAGAAAGAAAGAAAGAAGGAAAGAAATAAAGAAAGAAAGAAGGAAATAAATAAAGAAAGAAAGAAAGAAAGAAAGAAGGAAAGAAAGAAGGAAAGAAGGAAAGAGAGAAAGAAAGAGGGAAAGAAGGAAAGAAGGAAAGAGAGAAAGAAAGAGGGAAAGAAAGGAAAAAGAAAGAAGGAAGGAAAGAAAGAAAGAAAGAAAGAAAGAAAGAAAGAAAGAAAGAAAGGTAAACACTTGCACCACACCACACTCATCACATAGTCCCTCAAAACCTACACCACCAAAACACACACATAGAAACACAAAGCACGCACCTACATTCGTGGAGGATCTCAAAAAAAATCTACCCAAGCAACAGGGACCTCCAAAGCAGAAATGCAAGCAACCTCCACCCCCCAACACAACACAAATGACACATAGCCCACAAACTCAGTGTGCCACTCAACCACAGCCCATAAAGCATAACAACGTACCCAACACTCTAGTCATAGGTGACTCTATAGTCAGGCACACTGATGTTCCACTCACCAGGCTAAACAAGGAGAAAGTTACTGTCAGCTGCCTGTCAGGTGCCAGGATCCACCACATAACGCACGCACTCAGGCCACTCCACAACAAGTACAAATATGACTCTGTCATTGTCCATGTTGGTGTGAATGACGTGAGACGTACCTCCCTGGACTACATGAAAAGGGACATGGAGGAGCTGTCCGATCTTGTAGCCCAGGCAGGTATGACCCTAGCCCTGAGTAGCATCCTGCCATCACCCAGAATGATACCGCAGTACAAGGACAAAATGATTGACTTCAACAATTGGCTAAGCTTCTGGTGTCATTCTACGGAGATCTATCTGCCTGGGATGACATGATCGACAGACCACGATGCTTTACCAGAGATGGCCTGCACCTGTTGCCCTTGGAATTCTGGATACTGGCTAAGGCTTTTGCCACCCCTATAGTGCCTTTTTTAGGCAAGATTCAAATGACAAATTTACCACCGTAACAGGTACAAGCAAGCAAAATCTGAGGGTAATGCTACTTAATGCTAGAAATCTAAACCTCAAAATGCACTCAATTGAGGCACTCCTTAAAATGGAGAACATCGACATCTGTGCAGTGACAGAGACCTGGTATAAGGCTCCAGAGAGTACCCTTGCATTACCAGGCTATAATTCATACCACACCTTTTGGCCAGCTAACCTGGACTGAAGCACTAAAGGCAGAGGTGTGTCCATATACATTAAGGATATCCACACCTCCAGGCTAGTTGCTCAGCATAATGCATCCGAGATTATCCAAGTGCAACTAACTCTGGGCATGACTGTAATGCAAATTGTAGCTTGCTACAGATCCCCCACCATGCCCCAGGATTCCCACTCCTCATTTATTGATACACTGGAAAATATTAGGGTACAACCTAACACCCTAATAATGGGTGATTTTAACAACTCCACTATTAACTAGGAAAACTACTCGTACCACTGTGCTCAATGTTTTCTGGAATTCATAAATTCCAATGCCTTGGATCAACTTATCCACACCCCCACCAGGGGCAGCAATATCCTAGACCTGGTCATTACCAACATGGGCAACCGGTGCTCCACACCAGAGGTCAATTCCTCATTGGTCAGATCCGACCACAAGCAAACCATCCTAGACATCCACATCCCACCCCCTATTAGGGAAACCACTACAAAAAATTTCTCCAAAGCCAACTTCACACTTCTTAAGACAGAAGTGGCAAACTTCACAGCACTCATGCTGTTGGAAGATAGAGATACGACTGCTGAATCCTATACAATTGCACTTAACATGCACTCACACGAGTGCATGGATCGTGCAATCCCTAACAGAACCAAGATGCTATCCTCCAAAAAAAGGAAGCCAATCTGGTGGTCCCCTGCTATAAACAAACTCTACAACAGAAGAAAGAAACTGTTGCAAAAAAGAATAAAATCCCATGAGTGGAGGAACTCCGTAGTCAGCCTTAGTAAGAAGCTGAGATCCCTCATAAAATCCTCCAAAGCTAGTTATGAAAACAAACTCACCACTGATTCTAAAGACAACCACAAAGCATTCTTTAGCTATACGAAGAATCTCAATGGCAACACTCAGATCTGCTCTGAGTTACAGCACAATGGCAGAAAGTATACAGAACCAACTGATATTGCCAACATCCTGGCAGATAGGTTCAGTGCTAACTTTACCCCCCTCTCAGCACCTAAAGTGCCCATCTCTATACCGGAAGAATGCAAAGTACCTGTAATCACAGCTGCACAGGTAAAAAACATACTCTCCAAAGCCAAGAACACAGCATCCATGGGACCTGACAACATCCCAGGCTGCATTCTACATGAACTACAGAAGGAACTGGCACCCCACCTAACTACCATATTCAATCATAGCCTCACCTCAGGCTTTGTGCCCACTGAATGGTGCACAGCAATGGTTATCACACTCCACAAAGGGGGAGCCACCATGGACCCTGGGAACTACAGCCCCATTAGCCTGACGAGTCTGGTCTGCAAAGCTATGGAGCGTATCATCATGAAACTTATAAACAGTGACATTGGTAATCTCCAAACTCTGAACCCTACACAGTTTGAGTTTGTAAAAGGCAGATCATGTCTCCTAAACCTGATAGACTTCTTTGAAGAGGTCACCAAAGCCGTAGATGAGGTTAAGGTGGTTCGCACAGCCTATCTAGATCTCACCAAGGCTTTCGACACCATCAACCACTCTGGAATTATAGACAAACTCAATAAACTAGGTATAAATCCCTATGTCACAAGATGGGTTGGCAACTGGCTCACTGACAGAACCCACACTGTGAAAGTAGCAGACTCTAAATCCAACTTCAGACCAGTGACAAGTGGAGTACCACAGTGTTCAGTCCTAGGTCCTCTCCTGTTTGGTATCTACTTCTCTAAAGTACAGGCTAACACAGAGGTTCTTTGGCTAACAAAGTTCACAGATGACTGCAAACTAGGAGGCATAATCAAAACTCCTAATGATGTGGACATCCTACCAAAGGGCCTCACTGAGACAGATGCCTAGTGTCAAAGCCATGGCCTCAAGCTCAATGCAAAAAAGTGCATTGTCATCCCTTTTGGTAAAAACTCTGTACCTATGAACTGCCACATTGGCAGTAGTATACTTAACATGGAGAGTGTGATAAGAGACCTTGGGACACAGGTGGACAGTAGTCTCTCCTTTGCTAATCACATCACCACAGTTGTCAAGAAATCCTTCTACATGGCACACCTCATCACAAAAGGTTTCTCATCCAGGCAAAAAGAGGTCATTGTTCCCCTCTACTCATCACTCATTAGACCTATTATAGAGTACAGCACCCCTTTTGGTATGTACATCACAAGACATCTACAACAACTGGAAAGACCACAGACATACCTCACAAAGAGGATTACTGGCCTCAAACAGATGCCCTACGCAGACCGTCCCAAAAAACTCCAGCTTTACTCTGTCGCATATCGCCTACTCTGAGGCGATCTCTGCCTAACATACAAAGCTATGTCAAACCCAGAGCTGTTCGACATGCTCCACGTAAAGAAATCCCAATCCCTCCGAGCTACATGCTCTAGGGACCTAAACCTTGTCACCACAATAAATAGAACACGCTGGAGGGATAGATTCCTGTCTGAGAGACTTCCCATACTCTGGAACAAACTACCTATCTATATCAAACAAAGCTCCTCATTAGCACTCTTCAAGAAAAATCTTGATGATTGGATGGGAGATAGGAAACTCACCCCGGGGATCACTTCTGTGGCTCTGCTTGACAGGGGCACAGGAAAATAATTTTCTTGGGTGGCAAAAGCCAAGATACTGTTTGACTAGGCTTATATAGGCCCTAGGGCCAATAGCCTAGTACCTACCTATGAACCTATGAAAGAAGGAAGGAACAGTAAGCCAAAGTGTTGCTTGTTTCAAAAATCTCCAGAATTATCTGAAGGTGTGTGTGTGTGTGGGGGGGGGGGGGGGGCATTCTTCAAGATATGTTGCAAGATGTTAAGGGTTAAGGGTAAAGGGTCTCGTGAAATATAGTTAAACATGTCTTATTTCTACCTGTTGAATACAATGGAAGATTTTATGTAATTCAAGTAATATTTAGCATAGATGAGCAGCCTCCTCTTATAAAACCCTAAGCAGTACTTCTAAATGTGGATTTCAGAATAAAGGCACTGGTAACTCCTTACCAGTTGTCTGAATTGGAAAAACTAGACATATTAGTGGCCCAATGAGGTAAGAAAAAAGTCTCTAGAATTCCTCATCTTAGGTGACTTGGGGTGTGTTGCAATATGTACTGGTGAGTCACCAGTCAAACATTACCGAATGTCCTTTCTTCTTCTGCTGCATACACTGTTGCCCACATCTGTTCATCTTCATGGTCATCGTCAGCTTGAGTGGAGGGGTTAGGTTCAAGGCAAAGGAAAAAGAAAAAATGTCTTGTGCCTTGAATAATAGAATGGAAATTAATAATACTGGAAAGCAGTGCTTTTTAACTGGAGTGGCATTTTCAACTTTTTCACAGTCAGTGCAGACAGACATGAGTCTTCAGTCAGTCCTCATGTCAAAAGCAAACATTTCAATTGGTGATACACCTTACATCAGTTGATATCTGTCTCTGTGAACAGCTTTTATCTGCTAATGTGCCTGATGCTAGTTAAATTGTACTTGAAATGATTCAACATCTCACTTTCTGCTGTCACAGATGTCATGGTATCTTAGTTCATTTCTACTCTTTGAAGTGCAGTCTTTATATCAGCCTTTTTTCATTTTGTTGTGAAGGCAGAACAACATAGAGTGCATATTTTATGATCACAAAGTCTGGTTGTTTGAAAGAGCTGCACAGGGAAGACTAATGGCCCAGCTTAGATTGGTAAGAGTTTCTAATTATTGTTATTCTTCTGCAAAGGTTTTATAGCAGGCATTTTGTAAGAGATTTCACACAAGACTAAGTCTGATTCCATCCATTTAGCTGCTAACCTACACGCTGTTTAACTGCTGTAATTGTATTTTATTTCTCCTTAAGGTCAGTACACAAATCAACCTGTTAGCTGCCATACAAATCTCATTACAGCATGTTGCTACTTTATTTGGCTTGTGACAATACTTTTTAAGTGCAGATTACACTCAATAAAATGTTAATAGCATATCTATAAACACAGACTAGCCACAGTTAATTGGGATAGTGCCCCAGATCCTAATTAGTCATTGATAAAGCTCAGTAAGGTACAAATAACATTCTTCAAAGGCAGGGGAGTAGTAAAACTGACAAATACACTGCTTTGTGTAATAGAGATTTGAATTAAACGTTTTGTGAATGTATGCCATGCCTTTTAAAGATGTATTCACTTTTCTGTATATTAGGGGGTGTGCAGTGGTTCCTATGATTTGCACCGGAATACAAAAATAGTTGACAAACTCTATGTAGCTTGCTGCTTATAGTGCCTTATATTACGAGTCAGTGATGGCAACAAGCAGCAACAAGTTCAACACTTGGAAGTATTACACACCATAGTATAAAAGGAGCTCCTAATCCTTAGTCAAGATCATTTGTAATCATTTGGTAATCCTTCTCACCGGGGCAAATGGGCCTACACACAGAGAAAAGGTATTGTCTGGCCCTTAAGAATACATTTGCATTTAACCATGTTTATCATTTGTTAGTTTTTGGGAGGCCATGGTGGTGCAGTGGTTAGCGTTGCCACCTCACAGCAAGAGGTTCTCCGGTTCGATACTCAGCTGGGGTGCCTTCTGTGCGGAGTCTGCATGTCCTCCCTGTGGTTGCGTGGGTTTCTTCCGGGTGCTCCAGTTTCCTCCCAAAGATATGCTGTAGGTGGATTGGACACTCTAAACTGGCCCTAGGCGTGAGTGTGTCCCTTCTGTGGAAGGTTGCGCATCGGCCTGGCAACTCGACATTGTAAAACAAACTCCACTGCCAGTCATGAGCGGACAGGTGATCCACTGTGGTGACCCCTAACTGGGAAAAGCTGAAAGAAGAAGAAGATCATTTGTTAGTTTTTCCAGGCAGTGCTTTTTGGTGAAATGTTAACAAAACTATAATTGTTGTGCAGATGGTACAAAGGTCTTAATGTAGGCATCATTCCTTGTATTCCTCAGTACCTATAGTAATCACCTTTTGGTAACTGAAAGGATGAGATGACAGTGGCAACAATCAGAAAAGATTCCTTTGCTGGGTAGTCAATATCACTTTCCATAACACAACAAGGAGGTGAACAACTTAGAAGGATGTCAACATGCAAGTACTGTCTCACTGGGAACACAGGATACAGCTGAAGTTGTTTGTCCACTTTGTAATTATGCCCCCAGTTTACCTCCAGAGGGAGGCATAGCAAGCAAAGGTCACTGTGGAGGTTTGAGGCAGACCCTATATATGCTGGAGGGGTTATATCTTTCAAATTTCATAGAGATGCCAGAGGATCATACAGGATGAACTGTAGACTTAAAGGGAAGAGTAAAATGTTATCTATTCTGTGTATGTTTGATCTAATTAGGGCTGAGCAGAGGGGAGACAATGACATCTGTAGATCTAGTTGCAATCCTTTTGTTTATAAGGTTTATAGATTCATAGGTTGTTATTAAGGTAATGACTACTAGGGCCTTTACAAGCCTAGCCATGTACCCTAAACTATTTGGGTTCCCAAGAGTCATGGCCGTCTATATGGGGGGTGCGGGGTGGGGGGGGCATTTCAGTAGGGAAGTAACCAAGGATTTGTAGTAGGGGTATGTTAGGGATGGATATATCAGAAAAAAGCTTTTAAATGTATCATTACAAAACAGGTAATGCTGCATCAGAAATCTTCGACTGCAGTCAGACTGTTACTGGAGATTCTAAAACGATGGATCCAAAACAATGACCCTTAAGGTACAGCTCTCATTAGCAGACAGCACAAGACCATTATGTGGACCACCCCTATCTTCTCCATTATTAAACAATGGTAATCTGAATCACAGCCACTGAATCAAAAGATAAGGGACTATTTCTCAAGTAAAGTATGATTTTAACAGCCCTTTCTCTAGGTGTATCAGGAAAACATAATGCTAAATAGTATGCATTCTAACATTTATCCAAGTGCTTTTTTAAGTATTTAAAGATTATGCATTACAGTCTTGTATGGTAGGACATCATGCCTGGAAAGACTTCTCCAATGTAAGTGTATTTCTTTATTTTTTTATTATTTCTATTATTATTGTATTATTTGATAACTGCGTAGATAAGTTACTTTATGGGCCTTTTCTTCTCATGACCCGGGCTGCAAGGCAAGGATAAATATAATACTTGTGGACTTTTTAGATCAGCCTGTGAGCCTGCATTGCCCAATGTCCATTTTCAAATGCATAGGGTCAGATTTAAATGTGTAGTGCTGTGTTTACAAAGCTGCAGAATGCATTTCTGTCAGACCTTTTAAAAGGCAGATTAGGACATGAAAATGTGAGAACTGCTGGCACTACTTGCATAGTGTTGAAGCACCTTATTCTCTTCTTGCATTCTTATACCTGAGAAAGGCACGTGCACACCATATTACTTCGGGGCTCCAAAACTAGATGGCAGGACTATGAGACTAAGCCCAAGTACCAAAGAAATGTAAACAAAGGGAACAGAATAGCATTCTATCTTGGATTAGTCAGACTGTCTACCAAGCAGAGAAAAAAATATGCAATTAAAATTATGAGTCTTCCTATAGTTTTGATCTTTCCCTTCACCTTTCAGTTCTTTTCAAATGTAAATTGTCAATTCTTTATCAGAAAGTATAAATGATAAATAAATAAAACAAAAAGCAGGTTCCATGTGGAGTCTTCTAAAGCTTTTTAAAGCATTTTTATTCAAAGCCACTACACTTCGGGGACTTGCTTCAAGCTTTCTTCTTTGACACTTGCTCACATTACAAGATTGAAATGCAAACATTGCCTTGCATCTATAATGAGTGGAGACTAAAGCAAAGTCACACACTGGGACAGCTGCATTATTTCCCTACTTCATAACCTGACCCTGAAAAACAATACTACAGGTCAAGAATGTATCAAACATTGTCTTAGTCAAACCACTGAAAAAAGAAATCCTCAAACAGAACCCTTCACACAGACTACATTAAAATAAAAGAAAGACAGGGAGATTTTTGTGTATAAATAAAAAGATGGGAGAATTTTGTTCTGTACTTTACAGCTGTATTCAACAACCTTCACATTACTTAACAGAGCAGTAAAAGTAATTTCCAGAACACACAGTATAATGTAGACAGTGCAAAGAATAACAGATTTTAATTTTTGAAATCCGTTCATGAATGCATGCATGCAGGTCCTGGGATGTAAAACTTTTTTTCTGTTAGCAAACTCTATTAGAAGTTTGTTACACAGGTAATGCTTTTCCATCTCACCTCACCAACTCTTGCTATTTCTCAATAATAGCTACTGGATCCAAATGTGTTATCAACAATATAAATCTGTGTGAAAAATATATCATCTCATGTAACCTTAATAAATCTTCTATTACACATTTTTGTATAGCTTATGTCATTGTACTGCAAATGTAATTCCTGTATAACATGTACTATAATTGTATTTTAGTGCATTGCGCATGCAGATCATGTTTCAGCATCAGGAAAAAGGTGAAGCAATTAAGTGCTTCTACAGTGTCAGACATGATCTTAACAAATATTAAGCACCCCTGCTTCAGTTGTTAAAATCGGGTATCGCACTAGGCAGTTAAATCTGCCAGTAATGGCCAATAAACAACAGCAGAATAAAAAAAAAATGTTCCAGCTGCTGTCTGTGCTGGTGTTGTGTCCCTGACTGTGTGTAACATAAACGAGTACATCGCTGCCTTTTTGACAGCACTCACTGAGTGCTTTATGGTTTTGGAAGCCTGCAAAATACTTTTTTATCCCTGTAACTAGTAGTACACAGACCAGATAAAGGTCCATGCACTAGAAAGAATTATGATCGAGTTTCCGATAATAACCCTTAATTATATGTTTTCAACAAGGATAGCAAGAGCTCCTAAGGTGAATTCTTACCATCCATGTCTTCAGCACATCATATTAAGTAGGTTATGACTGCTGACCTGCTCATAATCCTTCATGTGTTACTGTAAAACAGTTTTTTGCCCAGTTGGACTATCCTGTCAGCAAATAGAAAATAAATAACATAAAATAAAATGACTATAAAAGATTTTAGAAACATGTTAGAAACACTTCATGGTCATAAGTAAATAAAAACAAGAAAAAAGTTTGGATGAATTTGAAAAGCACTAATACGGCAACATCCAATGAGCACTGGAGCTGACCAGTGCTCTGGATGGACTTTTCTGATGGGGACTTCTAGCCAAAACATCACTTGGTTAACTACATTTTAATTTCTATTTCTTTTTTGTCAAATATAAACTACTCCAAGTTCTGGCCAGCCAGTTATTTGGCTGTTTAGGTAACAGAGTGATGTATTTTGTAATCTCATTCAGTAGGTATGCTATCACCCAAAATAGTCTTATTAACTCTACTTCTACCCCTTTTACTCATCCCATATCTCCTAACTGCCTACAAATTTCAGGATCACCCAGGTTTCCACTACCCTAAATTCCAAACATCCATCCCATCTACAACAGATAATAATGCACCCTTACTCACTTCCCTCATGTTTACCTCCTTAACCCTTAAATACTACCATCTTACTAGACCTAGTTACATTAGTCATAAAACTAGACACTATTACAAAACGTTATTCAAAATCTTAAAACTCATACTCAGGATATCCACCCAAACCCTGGTCCGTCCCCACCTGTTGGTCCTAATCCCCCTACTATATCTTCTACCACAATAGCTCCAACAAATAGAACTCCTAGCTCACTGCTGGCCTGCCATCTAAACATTAGGAGCATAAATAACAAAACTCAGCACCTGCATGCCCTCTTAGCTGTTCATTCCCCAGATATAGTATGCCTAACAGAAACATGTCTGAAGCCTGCCACCAAGGACCATGAGATTCTGCCACCAGGGTATAGTATGTTTCGACTAGACCGTACCACCAGAAAGGGTGGTGGGGTAGCCATACTTTACAAGTCTACCCTATCTGTTAACATAGACACCCAACAACCACCCCAGTTCAATAATGCTGAAATTCTTATCTCAAAACTACAAATTAATAAAAACAAAAATGTAAACATTGCCTGTGTCTACATTCCCCCAGAGAGGAACACAGAAACCATAGAAGACTTCTTATATTGGTTATCCAATAACTACCCCCAAGAAGCAATTGTTCTTGGAGATTTCAACATTGACTGGAACACTTGCTCTTGTGAAACCCCCCACAACCCACATAAACCTCTATGGATTTACTCAAATCATAACCTCCTCCACCAGGACAGGAAAACCCAATAACAAGGAAAGTACTCTAGACTGGATAATCGTTAATACCCATCTTCAATCCTATAAATCAAGCACTTTGCCTGATGGCTTAAGTGACCACTGTCTCACCTATGTAATCAAGCTCACAGTAGACTGCTCCTACCAACCCACCTATAGAACATTAAGAAACAACAAGAATTTTATTCTCACCAAGTTTCAAAATGAACTTACGGCAGGCAACTGGTCAGTACTAAAAAGTCTCCCCCTAGATGAAGCAGTAGCATATTTTAATACCAAATTGTTTGCTATTCTTAACTCCCATGATCCCAGCCGCTCTATTTGAACCAAAGTTAGTATTGCACCATGGCTTTCTAAAGATACCAAAACCAAAATTTCACTCAGAAACAAAGCATGGGCCAGCTACCGAAAAACAAAAGCCCCACTTGAGCAACTAAGATTCAGACAGCTAAGGAATGACACCAAAAAATCCATAACCTTAGACAAAAAGAACCACTACTACCATCTACTGCAAAAACACCAAAACAAACCTCAAAAGTTCTGGGCAGGAATAAACAAACTACTCCACCCAGGCCAAACCGCCACTCCACCCCCTTCAGTTTCCCAACAAAAATCCCCAGTCGACATTGCTAATATCTTCAACTGCTTCTTCACAGAGACTATGCAGTCTCTAGCCAGCCAACTCTCTCCCAATGGCTCTAATTCTAATGTAGCCACACCCAGTACCCAAACATACTTTACCTTCCAACCTGTTCCTACTCAATTTATTCATGCCTTACTTAAGAAACTAAGACCCACCACCCTGGCTGCCGATCTCCTCCCAGTAGACTATCTGCAAAAGGCTGCTGACACCATAGCATACCCCATCTCAATCTTGATCAACAGAGCTACATCTAAAGGTACTGTACCCTCTATATGTTAAATCTCCCATGTCATACCTCTCCATAAAGGAGGCAGTTCCACTGAACTGTCAAACGTTAGACCCATAGCTATTCTGTCACCTCTAGCTAAAATTCTGGAGACGTGTGGACACATTCTTTTTCTCTAACATCAATAACCACAACCTCATTAATAACAAACTATCCTCAGCACTCCTTCTAGATCTATCCAAGGCTATCACATGGTTGACCACAAAATGCTTATAAATACCTTGAAGGTCTTCTTCTTAAGCAACCATGCACTCCAATGGTTTCAGTCCTACCTGCAGGGCAGGCAACAGGCAGTCCTATGGCAGGACAAGCTATCATCTCGCCTACCCATTACATTAGGAGTCCCCCAGGGCTCGATATTAGGACTCCTAAATGTGTCTTAAACCTGAA
>NC_056746.1:1342547799-1342552799 GCF_019279795.1 Protopterus annectens
ATTTTTCCACCATATTAGCAGACACATTTAGGTCTAATTTCTCATCAGCTATATCAAAGAAATTTCAAAAATCCCTGGGTATCATTCCCTTTCTATGATATAACTGCCCTCTCCAAAGCTAAGGACGTCACATCTCTGGGACTCAATAATATTCCTGGATGCCTAATCACTAGTTTCAAATGTATCCTATCAGTCCCTCTCCTAACCATTTTCAACCTAAACCTCCCTATGAGGCAAGGTAGTCTTCTTCCAAACCCAATAAACACAGATCCATAGTCTTAGCTACTCAAACTTGCAAAGTTATGAATGTATCCTCTCAGTCCTTTAAGCTTGTTTATGGAAATGTTATTACTGTAGACCCTCACCAGTTTGGCTTCATTAAGGCTAGGTCACAAATAGTTAGGCTATTAAATTTGTTTGAAAGGGTCACAGAAATTATGGACAGTGGCCATTTATTTCATGCTGCATAAATAGAGCTGCTCCGTGCCTTCCACATGATTCCACATGCTGACTTTGTCAAGATACTCAAAATTCTGAAAACAAACCCTTAAATTCTGAGGTGGACAGCAAACTGATTGTCAGACAGTAAATAAATAATGAAAGCAGCTAAAAAGAAAAAAGTGACTAATGGTACCCCTCAACCGTCTGTACTGGGACCCCTCCTAGCCTCTATCTACTTATGAGACCTTCAACACCCAATGTGCTGTATTCAGCTGTGATAAGCACAACCTGCCATGATCGTGGATTCTGAACCTGATTGAAAAACAGTCGCATAAAATATGAAAAGTAGCCTTTTTTTTGCTATTTTTTACATTAGAATCTTTTAGATCTTATTTGAAACCTGTGCTTTTGATTACAGTAATGTTCATTTGAAATTGGTGTTTAGTATGTTACCCATTTTTTTAGTGTGTTATTTGTTACACAAAACTGCACACCTTTTATTAGGTAATGCACTCTTTTTGTCTGCTCTAAACTTTTCATCTTTGCAGATGCTGTTCTGTTGTGTTGGGCTGGCATCCAAGCAGCCTACCCTGAACTCTGCTACTAGAGCTGACTGAGATGGTACAACATCTGGGAAATAACCTTTTTCTGCACTTGTTCATATATTACCTTGTGTTAGTGCTGAATTAAAAGGTCTGCTTTGTGCTTTGGTAATCTTGCATCTGAAACTGGCCTAGGTTGTTCCCCTCTAATGAAAGTAGGAATTGCTGCAGTTTCTGTTTCTGTCTTGCATTCCTATTGGTTACACAAGAGTGCAATTTTTTTTGACCTCTAAGGTCTTGTATTCTGCTTTAAACTTGTCTTTATTGTGGATGTGGCCACAACATTATGTTGGGCTGTGACACAACCAATCTGCTTTCAAAACTCTATGGGATTTGAGTGAAAAACAGTCCAGGAACATCTAGGAGGTAACCTATTCTTCACACATTTATAAATTGTTTTGTACTAGTATTAATATAGAAGATCTGTTTTATGCTGTGGTGGTTGTGCATCTAAAACTGGTCTGACTGGTTGCCCCCTAGCAAGAGTAGGAATTACTGTTATTACTTCCGCCATATATAACAATAGGTTACATGGCAATGCATACTTTTGTTTGGCTGTGTGCTTTTGTGGTCTGCTTTAACTTTGTCATGTTTATGTTTGCTTATTTCTCTATTGTGTTGGACTGTAAAATGACCAACCTGCCTTGAACTCTGCCAATGCGACTTGATAACAGTCCCATTACAGCTGAGAAGGGTCATACTAAGTGTAGATGGTTTGTGGAACGTGTACAATAGCACTAGACTGAATACAACTTCGTTATCTTGATAACTGTGTTATTCCTCCCAAACTGTATTCCCTTAGTTATGGAATCTTAATGTTCTCCTCTGCCTAGCTGAACCAGGTTGTGAGTGACAATAGTTTGCTCGGCTTCTGTCAGGAAGTGGCATTGAGTTTTTCTTTCTTGACTTCTGATTCCAGCTGTGTATATCTCAGCTGGACTGATTTATTCCAGCTTACTTTAAAATTAAAAGAACAAAAGAAGAAAGACATGTATTTACTTTTTGAGCAGTTTCTGTACTAGATAAACTTTAGTGAATAAATCCCACAAACCAGATGGTGCTACATGCCTCAATGATTAATCTTTTGTTTAAACTTTATCTGATTTAGTTAGCGAAGGTCAGTTTAATGTAAAACAGGCGTATACAAGTAAGTAGACTTAAATGGTTCTTCCTTTAAAAGTGAACTTATCAAAAAAAAAGCAACAACAGGAAACAGAAAGGGATGCAATTACAAATGCTGCAAGAATGAAAAAAAAATGCTATAATTAAATGTAGAATATTATACTGAACAGTAAAATATCCAAACATGAAGCAATTTGTTCATGAGAAATGAGAAAGAAAAGGTGACAAACTCAGCTTGTGACACCGTTTCAGGCGACTTTATTAAGCATTTTTGTCTATTAAAGATAAAAAAGCACTGGGTCCAGATTTACTCATATCTTCAAAACATTGAACCAAATAAAAAAACAAAAACTTTTTTTTCTGCAGCAGGGGGGTATACCCCCTGCACCCCCTGCTACTTAAATATACCAACTCTGAGATCGCACTTACTATGAAGTGAATGACAATCTCCATGCAAACTGTTCAATGTTTTGAAGAAACTATGTTGTCATCTTGGCCATGTACATTTTAACAGTATGGCCATTTGATGATCTGAAGGGGACCCATGTATGTGTGTGTGTGTGTGTGTGTGTGTGTGTGTGTGTGTGTGTGTGTGTGTGTGTGTGTGTGTGTGTGTGTATGTGTGTGTGTGTATGTGTGTGTGTGTGTGTGTGTGTGTGTGTGTGTGTGTGTGTGTGTGTGTGTGTGTGTGTACATGTGTGATGTGTGCATGGCTGTGTGTGTGTGTGTGTTTGTGCGTGTGTGTGTGTGTGTGTGTGTGTGTGTGTGTGTGTGTGTGTGTGTGTGTGTTTACATGTGTGTGCGGCTGTGCATGCACATGTGTGTATACATGTAGGTGTGATCATATGCCTCGGTAACAAAACAATAATAATTATAATAATAATAATTAAAAACACATGCTTTGTAATATGCACAACATATTTATTACTGACTTCAGTTCAGATTTGTACCTGATATTACCCCTTTTGTACTTGTTTGTCATGATTACATTGTCATATTTGTCTCACAGCATGTCTTTGGATGTCCCCGTGCTATTCCTCCCTTCAGTTACAAAATCTGGATACAAACAAACATCAGATAAGCAGAAAGCAGAGCACTACTAGTTCTGAATCCCTTTAACGTTGTCTGTTTCAGTTTCTTAAAGGACATAGATGCGTATGGTAAATAAATCAGTTTACAAATATATCAGACATAGGAATCAGATGATTCATTGGACTTTCAAGGCTATTTTTATCAGATGACCATGTGTACCATGCCAATACCCCCCTCAGGGTATACCTCCTTTCTCAAGGAAGGTGAAGTCAGAGATTCCTGGGATAAATTTGAGAGCACCCATCCAGTTGTCTGTGTTTAATTTGAAGGAAGATATAGAAATATATTGTTTAATGTGCAGAGGAGGTAAATTCCAGAAAAGACATGTTTACACCTGTAATAAAAATGACTCTGTAAACAGATAAGGTTTCATTTGAAATTTACTTCTTTACAAAGTTATACTTTGTCAACTTTGTTAATCCCACTAAGCCAATGGCATCTTTTTAGGACTCGTATTAATACTGAGCAGTGGAAATTTACTTCATTCTCTGGTGATGTGCCCTCTGCAGTCTTGAATATATGACTTTCATTATCAGCCAGTACTTACTTACTGAGCTCAAACAGAAAGATTTCAGACTGAGCAAACTTCAAGGGGAATTCACTACAAACAAAGGCCATCTACCAACCTTTCAGCCTTCGTTAAATGTCTTATGCAGTCACTGCTGAGGTAATAATTACTTGGCAACTTATTTTACAATTAGTCCGCGGTGGTGGTGATGTGGTAGCATTGTCGTCTCACAGTAAGAAGCTGTCCGGTTTGATTCTCAGCTAGAGCATCTTCTGCATGGAGACATGCATGAATGGGCATACCTTTGTTGAAGATTGTGCATCAGGGCTGGTAACTCACCACATAAAAATCAACTACCAATCATTAGCAGACCGGAGTTCCTCTGTGGCGACCCCTAACCAGGAAAAGCTGAAAGACACAACAACAAGTGAGTGTGTCAATGTTGAAGCTGCCCTCCTTCAGTCAGAGCTGTAGAAAATGTCAATTATACCTTAATGATGCTATAAAAACATATAAGAAATTGTAAAAGATAATTAGATATCTTACATGTTGAAGAGGACGAATTAATAAAATGAACAAGAAGCCCACTGTGCATAATGAATGTAAATAGATTACGAATTACAATCAAAATACAAGGAATATAAGGAATATACCGAAAGAGTGGTCAATACTATCACTCATACTAGAGGTTAGTAGTTTAGGTGCCAGTCCAGCTTTTGTATATAGGAAATGTGACACTATAAAAAACAAATTATGCTATAAGGAACAACACAGCAGTAATTTAACAATAAAAAACAAATATGTAGGTACATTTTTTTTTGCAAATTTATATATACAAATAAAAGTTTTATAGATTTTTTTAACTCAGTCAGAGTTCCACGTTAACACATATGGTAATTGTAACTCGAGTAATCTTATTTATATGGCAAGATGTGTATCCTGCCCAGCGTTTTATATAGGAAAAATGAACCAAAAGATAAAAACGCATAAGCAACCAAACGTTGGAGATAAGAAGACGAATGGTTACTAATTCTTTGTATAAACATATAGTGAACACTAATGACCTACGTGTGTCTAAATTTTTAATTTTAGAAAATGTAGTTTTAACACAGAGGCGGGGACATTAAGAATTGACTGAGAGGAAAGAAAACAAATGGATATTATATTTTAATGCATGTACCCCCCCCCCCCCGGTCTTAATGAAGTGTTGTCTCTTAAACCTGAGTTGAATCATT
>NC_056746.1:1342555299-1342717799 GCF_019279795.1 Protopterus annectens
AATCAGCCATTATTTGATGTGTAATATGTGAACTGATACTGTTTTCTTTATATGCTGTATTTAAAAATTGATCCATATCTTTCCTGGATTTAATAGTTAGATCATAATATAATTTTAAATAAATCTTTCTGTCATTGAACTTTGCATGTACTTCAATCTAACAGTCTCACTTAGACCAAATAACTACCCGACACACCTTCTTCAGTTGGCACAATAAATAAATCTTCCCTGTTATGTACCAAATCCAGTGCTTCCCTCAGTGGTACCGTTAAATTATGAAAAAAAAAAATCCCCAAAATATCTTTTTTAACATGTATGAAGTTCACTTAATAATAATTGCTCAAAACCCTTCAAAGTATTATAATGAGGAGGCTGAAATGAAGACAGCTTGAATTGAAACCCTTCATCAGTCGTATCAAATGTCTGATTACTGGCAAAACAAAATTTCAACTTTAACTTTCTACAAAATGATTTAATATCCATAACTATTCGATAATAAGAAACACAGTTAGAGGGAGAAAAATTCAAACTTTTATTCAATAAGAGAAATAAACAGCTTTGCTAATAGAAAATGATGTTTCATTCATAATCAATGCATCTGTCTCATTGGTTACTTGTCCAACATTATTTCAAATGTTTCCAAGGGTGTCCTGTCCAAATATCTTGTCACTTTTACAGTGCTTATACCCAGATCACTTGTAATTAAGGATGAATTGGTTACAGGGCATTTCAAGTCAAATATGAATTTATGAATACCCACCCAATTATCCAGATTCTGCTCAAAGGAAGCTGGGGTATCACATGCACACTGCTTCATCCACAGAGGGAGTCAATTCATATGGTGGGGGTGCTGAGTAATGAATCTGTCCCTCTGTCTAGACAGGGAACAGGCCTCTTCTAGGAAATAAGCATGATGTGTTAATGGGGGATAGTGCCTCTAGTATTTTCTTGAAGTTTAAGGGATTTACACCTGTGCTTTCCTTTACTAGCAAACTCTGGGGTCTTCCTAATTGTGTGATATGTCTAATGACGTGCATATGAAAGGGTGCATTGTCTTGTATAAATGGCCTGAACACAGCAGAATATAAAGGGACAATAACTGGTTTGATCTGGATGATACTCCTTTGATGATTTCCTGCATTAAATAGAAGGATTTTCTGGCAACTTTTGTTACATGGTTTGTAAAGCAAAGGAAATTATCTACACAGACTTCAAAGTCTCTAACTGAATTTTATTTTGACGCCAGTATTGTCTCTGCTGCATTACAGGGGAAGGAGTTGTCTAACAAATGCAATGATGTTGCAATTTTTATCATTTCATGTTCAGACCACTAGGTATGTAGGAGTGTAAGCTTTTACTGGATGGCCTATGTATCAGAGGGGGATATTTTTAAGTCATGTGTAGACTTGGTAGACTGGAGGTCTCTGTCCTTAGTCTCAAGGTCAGAAACATAACAACTGAACAAAAGTAGTCTTAATACTAAGCTCTGTGCAATACTACTAGCTACCTTCATGCTCTGTGATACAGCCCCTGCCAGCCACACTGTGTCGATTCAGTCTTTTAACTAACTGGATATCCATCTTACCCCATGAGAATCTGTTTGCAATGCATTTAGTTTACTGATTATTCTAGTATAGGGAATGATGTCAAATCTTTTCACTAAATCAATATAATTTATGTGTACAGTGATGTAGCTGTCTACAGCTTGTGTTACCCTTTCAAAGAAGTTTACTAGGTTTATTAGACAGGATATACCTTTTGCAAAGCCAAATTGTTGCCGATCTAGCCTGATGATATTTTTAATGTCGGACTTTGCAGATCATTTATAATGTGTTATAAGGGTCTATATTACCTTATCGAAAAGCCGTAATATCAAAAGGCGTTTCATCGAACTGTAAAAGTTGAAAGCTGAAAATAGTGAAAATGTGAATGAGCAAATACTTTCCCTGGGAAAGAAATCGCTAGCCCTACCACCAACTACGCACATATAAACATAACTACACCCCCCCAACTAAATATACCAACTCCGAGATCGCACTACAGTGGGCGCTAGCCCTACCACCAACTACGCACATATAAACATAACTACACCCCCCCAACTAAATATACCAACTCCGAGATTGCACTACAGTGGGCGCTAGCCCTACCACCAACTACACACATATAAACATAACAACACCCCCAAACTAAATATACCAACTCCAAGATCGCACTACAGTGGGCGCTAGCCCTACCACCAACTACGCACATATAAACATAACTACACCCCCCAACTAAATATACCAACTCCGAGATCGCACTACAGTGGGCGCTAGCCCTACCACCAACTACGCACATATAAACATAACTACACCCCCCAACTAAATATACCAACTCCGAGATCGCACTACAGTGGGCGCTAGCCCTACCACCAACTACGCACATATAAACATAACTACACCCCCCCAACTAAATATACCAACGCCGAGTTTGCACTACAGTGGGGAAAAGGGCAAACTCACGAGGATGGCCAAGCAGTTTCTTTCCCAGGGAAAGAATTTGCTCATTTGCATTTTTGCTGTTTTCAGCTTTCGATTTTTATGGTTCAATGAAAAGCCTTTCAATATTACAGTTTTTTGATAAGGTAATACAGACCCTGTTATAAGACCTTGCAAATGAGATTCATTGGCTGATAGGTCTATAATTGCCAGGGTCCATAGTGGACCATTACGAAGGGGGATCACCAATGCTGTGCATTATACTTCAGAGACTGAGTCTATATTTACACCATGGTTCAATAGTTAATGGAGTATTTCTGCCTGGGAATGTATGATATTTTTTGTAAACAGCCCATAATATTATGTGCTCCCTGAGAATGTTAATTCTTGGTTTTGGAAAACACTGGCAGTACATGTTCTTTATTGATTATGGGATGTCTGAGAGATATAAGGATAAAAGAGCTTTGGATAATTTCCTTTGTAGTAAAATTTTCACTGAATTTATTTGTGAGTGTATTGAAAACCCCTGTGGGTGTGAGCAGGCTTTGCCATTTTGTATGATGTCTGTGCAATGTTCAGTACTGTTTCTTAGTGTCTTAACATAACTAAAGAAGGATTTACAGTTTCTCTTTTCTTCAGAGGCTAATCTACATTCATAGGCTGCTTTAGTAGATTTAATAGTCCTTTTTAATTTTTAGCCAAATACCCGATATTCTCATTAACTTGGGGGTCTTTTGATCTGTGATATACTCTAATTAACCTTTTCTTACAATATAGATTGCATTTATGTGAATGGGCCACCAGGCTGGTTTATTTTTAAATGTCTCATTATACTTGCATATGGATGGGATTTGCAATTCCATATATTTATCTAAGTGGGTACAGAACTCCTTTTTGAACTGCTGAGGAGATATCTGGAATGGTATTACCACAATTGAATTTTGAGACCTCATCATAGAATTTGATGAGATTTGTGAGTTTGAAGACTTTGATCTCCAACCCATGGGTTTCAAGAGTCTGAGGGATAGTTTTACTGGCTTATGATTAGACATAATGGGGAAGGACTTACCATAGGAATTGTGTATAATGAAGCTATATCTGTAAGTATTAAATCAAGAATATTTTGTCCCTGGTTGGGTTAGTAATAATTGGGTCCATACAGTTGTATTTATTAGATTCAAAAACTTCTAAATGTATCCTACAGTGGAGTTGTGTGTACTCCAGTTTATGTTTTTTTTTTAAAAAAACAATGTTATTGATTTTAGATAAAACAAGTTTATGAACAATCACATAAATTTCACAGAAAAAATGTAATTTCAGAGGTTACAACATATAAAACTCAAATGACTATATGTAGTAACTGATAAAATAAAATAACTAAGGTATTTGCAAAGACATCTATTAGTCTTTATATAAAATGTGGCACTTTAACCATCTTTGAATATGTATCACATATAGAAGAAAAAAAAGAAACTGAAGTTATTTATTGTAATTGTTAATCTTTTTTCAACAAATTCTGTAAATTTGCCCACATATAATAAGTCTTTCTAGTTGTTCTAGAAATTATAGTTGTAAGTTGTAAATGACAAACTTCATTTAACATATTCTTGAATTCAGTGAAAGTAGGAGGGGATTCAGATATCCATTTTTTGTTATGCTCTTTCTAGCCACAAGTATTGCCCAGATAAAAGGTATTTTACTTTTTTAACACTGTGTGATATGGGTGTATTAAAAAGCACCAGAGACTTGTTGAAGATGAAGTTATCTGTGAATAGTGCCTGTAACAGTTAATTAACACTTCCCCAAAATGTTGTTATAGCAGGGCAATCATAGAACATATGAGCCCTACCTATGTTTATGTCTGACTTAACATTTGTTACAAATGTTCTGTTTTCTGTTGATTTTATTCATAAGTTGAAGAGTATAAAAGGATCTGTACATAAATTTCCAGTTGTTTTCCCTGCTGATTCTAATACGTTTATTTTGTCTTGATCACAGGGAAGTTCATTATTAATTGTCTAGAAGTAATTCCAACAGCATTTTGGGCAACTATACGTTTCATCTCTTATGATTCTAAATATAAAGGAAAGTTTGGCTGAATAACTTTGTTTATGCTGAAGGATTGACTGAAAGTAGTCAAGTAATGTACTAGTATCATGTTTTGTTGTTAATGAGATCAAATCTATTTTACTGTCAATAAATGATCAAAGGGTTTGTATATCTAGCCATAGGGATTTGTCCAACTGAAATTCCTGTATTATCTGATCTACACTTTTAGCTTTACTGCCTGAAGTCAGTTGAAATCAAAACATAAGCTCATTTTGTTTAAATAATGTGATTTTGTTAAGTCTGATGTTAACAAAGATTCTTGAGTAAATGCTATAGGGAATAGTAGAAAAAACATTGTTTCTATCTGAGGTATTTATATATGAAGTTTCTAAAATTTGTTAGAATATTGTAAATGTAGCTGGTTGTGTGCTTAGGTGTTATATGCTTAGTAAAGTAATCTTTTAGCATCCATAACATTGGATTGTTTATTATTTCTAGCTTATAAATTAGAGGGCTCATTATTAGTTGCATAGCTGTTGCTTCCCAATATACCCTCCATTTAGCCGAGTATGAAGTATCTAAAAGTTGTACAATTGTTCTAATTATAGAAGAATTTGAATATAGGTTCATATTTGGAAATGCTATCCCCCCTTTGCTCCAACTATTTAGATGTTTTTTAAGGGCTATTCTCATTTTTTTGGAAGACCAAAAGAATTTTAAAATCAAGGAATTTAACTTATTGGTAAATTTTTTGGTAGGAAGTATTAAAATAGTTTGAATAATATATAGGATTTTAGGTAGGATTATTATTTTTATGATGGTTAATCTTTCTTCTGATGTGAATAAAATTGTGTTCCACTTCAGGAATAGAGTTTGAATGTTTTTGTAACATTTATTGTAAAATATATTCTCTTCTCCATCTTTATAAATGATCTTAGCACAATCATACCAGAGTCTGCCTGCATTCAATATGCAGACGACTCCACCTTGATTTGTTCTGCCAACAACCCAACAAATCTTACCACAATAACCCAAAACACCTTTAGCTTGGTTAAAAAATGGCTACTAAACCAACATCTAATCCTAAATCCCAACAAAACTAAGTTACTCCTCTTCTCCCCTATGCGTAGGTCCACCCCACCACTCTTCAGCATAACAGCTAGTAATGGGACTATTATCTCCCCAGAAACTCAAACTAAACTCTTGGGTGTCATAATTGATAATCTCTGATTCGATGTGCATATCAATCAAACTATAAAAAACATCAATAAAAAACTTGGCTCTCTCTATAGGATCAAATCATTCCTCACCCCACCTGCAAGAACTGCATTCGCCTGCTCCCATCTACTATCTACCCTTCTTTATGCCTCTCCTCTTTTCTCTTACCTGAGCAAAACTGATCTTAATAAATTAGCATCTTGTTACAACCATATTGCCAGATTTGCTACTGGCACACCCTACTGAACCGACCACTGCCACAACCTAAATCTCCTAGGCTGGCTTAAACTACCTCACCTTTTACAGCTCAACCAGCTCATAGTTGCCCATAAAATCCTCCACTGGCCAGAAAATACCCCTGCCCTAAAAACATGATCTGCCCCTACAGCAGCAATAAACCACTCTGCTCCTCCACCAAACTCCTATTTCAAACAGTAAAATCCAACCACGCTGCTGGTGACTCTCTCTTTGCTAACTCTGTCAGAAAAATATGGAACTCATTACTACCTGACCTGACCATAGAACCTTCACTAACCGTATTCAAAAACAAGATTAAATATTACCTTAAATCACACTGGATATGTCCCTGTACCAACCCTGATTAGTGCCCTGTCCATCCAACATGCCTCTCCTCTATAAGTGTCCTCTCTTCAGCCACCCCTCTCAATATCACAATGGTCAAAACCATAACTAAATCTACTCAATGTATTCTTAATCCTGAAGGTAATATGCTGTTGCTACCTGTTTATACATATTTGCATTGATATGTTAGCCTCAGGCGTTATGTGGTGTTGTATTGCTTTGTTCTGTAACCTATGAGTAAATGTAACCTGGGTGTAAATGCCATATAGCAATTGTTCTGACAATTGTATTGTGTACATGTACCTTGGAGCTTTTCTCCCCGGGCCTGCGCTGAAAATGGACATTAATCCAGTCGGACCATCCTGGTTAACAAATGTAAAATAAATAAAATAAAATAAATATTGATGGAATCAAATAATGATGTTATTGAGGAATCATTTCCCTTTGTAGTAATAAGTACATCATCTGCAAATAGTTGGATTTTAGAAGTTATTTCCTCATTAAGCTCTAGTCCTTCTATATTTTTATTTTTCTTAATATCAATAGCCCGTGGCTCCATTATTAGGGTGAATAATAGGGGAGAGAGGGGGCACCCTTGCTTGGTTCCTTTTATGATAGGTATTTTGGTTGAGATATATGATCATATTTTAATAAATGATAGGGCTCCCTTGTATAGCTGTTTTAGTAAATCAATAAATCTTTTTGAGAAGTTTAGACATTCTAGTAATATGAACAGATAATCCCAATCTATTGAGTCGAATGCTGAATTTATGTCCAGGCTTGTTAATGTCAATTTTTTCTTCTTTCTTTGGGATTAATCAATTAAGGCTGGAGTTCATTTAATATTATCAAAAGTGCTTCTATTAATTACAAAGCCTGTCTGGTCATCATCTATTAAATGTGGTAAGAATTTATTTAGTCTTTCGGTATAGATATCCGTAAACATTTTATAATCCACAATCAATAGTGAGATGGGTCTATGTGAAGAATAATATTTAGGGTCTTTGTTAGGTTTTAGAATAGGTGATATAAATGTGTCTTTCCAAGAAGGAGGGCATTATAATGTCATTCTGAGCTGTATTGTAGACTTTGTGGAGTAAGGAGATAGCAGTTTTAGGCTTAATTTTATATAACTTGGATATAATTCCATTGTTTCCTGGTGCTTTATTTTGTTTAAGTTTATTCATTTGAGATTGTATATCTGCTAGGGTGCTTTGTTTATCTATGACTTCTGCTTGTTGCTTGTTGAGTTTATTATAGAGATTTTTATTAATACATTCTTTTATCTTATCTTTAGATTCTATGTTATGTGTGGTTTGATTGATTGTGTGAAAGTGATTTCTAAATGCATCTCATATTGTACTCCAGTTTATTGAGGGGTAGTTAAAGTCCCCTCAAATGATGGAGTTCTTATTTATGTGGAGTTCATCTGCTATATAAAAGAACCTTATATGAACATCTGCTGTTATGGAAGATGTCCTGTAATGGCAAAAACTGAAATTTATTTATGTTTAGTGTGACTTGGAATTCAGTAAGTTCACTTTGTAAGTCTCTGGGAATTTGACAAAAGGGGGAATAATCTTTAACAAATGTGGATACTCCACCACATTTGCTATTAGGTATGAAGGTGTGGTAGGTACAAAAACCTGGCATGAAGACAGTGCTTTTTGGAAATTGAAAAAAGGTTTCAGTAATTACACACATACGGATACATTCGAGCTGTAGGAGAGCTTCAAGGCTGGGAAGCTTGTTGAGATTTCTGGCAGTTTGGACAGCCATCTTAACTTGACCTTGTTTATGTTTAGATATCGCGATTAAGTTGAAAAGTTCATAAGCTGGAGTGTGGTTAGTTAGGAGTGCACAGCCTGACAAGTTTACTAACCTATGATTGCGTCCAATCTATATGCTATTATATCATAAAGCTTGCCAGTGAAAAATTACAGAAATTTATGACTGAGCACATTTTTCAAACTTAAGATCACATATATTTGTTTGTTGGAGTCTTTGTTTAGTTAAACAAAAGGTTAATTTATTGTTTAACATTCACAGTGGAGTAAAAATGTATATTACACATTGCATGCTTATTATATTACTAGCAGAATGTATCAGAGCACTGTTGTCTGGTGCATGGAAGTCATTCTCACTGTCCTTTATGCATAAACAGCAAAGGATATTTTTACAGCACATAGTTAAATATGTAATGTCAAGCATCAACTTATGAAACTGTTTGCCAACCCCTTTCTGCTTTAGTGTTTTTGATTAAACTCTAAGTCCCGGGAATGCTGACTACTAGAATGATTATCAACTGACAAAGTATTCCCACATTCATGAAGTCCATACCTCTAATGAAAGAAATATATGCCTTGTTTATAAGTGAATGTTGAACTTATTTTAAATGTTTTTAAATCAATACCTGGACTATTTGTGAGTCTGGCAATATTAAAAGCTTAGACGACAATATAATTATCTTAGAAATTGATAATTTAGCCCTTCAAATCAGTTTAGCCAACTCACAAGTTGCTGTTTTTTTCATGTTTTTTATCCGGGACTCTTCGAGGAAGTGTGCCATATAACATAATGGAAGAGAATTACCAGTAATTAGACAGATTTCAGCTCATATCTAGCTTGTCTAGGCTATACAGATCTACACAAGTATCCTGCTGAACTTGCTTTAAACGACAGACGAAGCTGCCATTCCCTGAAGCACAAAGGAAGTGTGTCCCTTTGTTTTTTTTTTTTTTTTACTTAGTGTTGGTAAACTATTATGTAGAATCTGTAAAGGATAATACTATCCTGTTACCACAGGATAGTATTAATCCTGTCCTAAAACATATGAATCACACTCGCCTGCTCCATGCCACAACTCCAACATTAAGAAATACATGTTATATTAAGTCATTGTGTTTTACTGAGGATCGTGTACCATAGGTGAAGAATCCTAATAAGTCAATCTCAGATATAAAGCCATTTTATTTTATTATTATTTTTATTTGTCTTTGTTTACCAGGAAAGTCTGATTGGGTCATACCCATTTTCAGTGGAGGCCAGAGGAGAAAAGCTCAATTTGCTTACAATGCATTATACTAAGTTACAGTTAAACACAGAGTAGTTAAATTTCTATTTACATTTATACACAAACAATAGCTACATTTATACATTCTAGAATTTTACAGAGGTGGAAGTTACTAAAGAGAAAGCCCACATGCAACTTAGTGGATTGTACAGGCAGCAGTTATGTATAAAAATTGTTTTGTCATTTTAGTGAGAGGTTGAGAGTATTCTGTTTAAGGAGAGAAGTTGGAGAGTATCGTACAGTGAACACAAAGTCTCAACCTTGTGATGAGCATGTGCAGGATCAGGACTGGTTAAGATGTTCTTTAAACAGTGGTTTAAAACTACTGAGTTTGTCAGAGTTTTATTTGTGTGGGAATACTATTCCAGAGTTTAGCAATGCACTGGGTGTAGACAGGGTCTCCTGCAACATTATTTGACTTATTTGCAAAAAAAGGAAAGAAGGGGGAGCCGGGGGAACCAAGTGAATTCTACAGTAAGATTTAAAAATGTAGCTCAACTATTTGACAACACATTTTCCTTTTTCACTTCCCCAGACTTTTTCTATTCAGTTGAAGTTCTTCACATACTTACAGATTGATTTAACACAGTATATGGTTCAGACAAACTCTGTCATGCAACATTCAGTTATATAAGGTAGTAAAGGTTTGATTTGTGCTACTGAATAATATTGTTTTTAGTTTGATATGATTTAAAGGGAGAGTAAATACAGTGGTTCAACAACATAGCAGACATTTATTTATTTATCAGCACAGGTATATACATACTACTTGCGCAAATTGTACATGCATAAAAATGTTTCTATACATACGCAGTGTGATTAGACAGTAAGACACACAGCAGTAAAGCAGCAGTGTAGTTTGTAGATTGCTTATAAAAACTTTAGGTGCTCAGAAAAATCCTCATTTCACGATTACTACTTTCTTATAACTTGCAAACCTTCACTATATGGACGTGTTTTAAGGGATTCCAGTCACTTAAATTAAATACAATTTAAAATGAATTTCCTTTACTCTGAAATTAGCAATATAAGTGACCTGGTCTTGTGTTTATCCTTGATTAGGGACACCATAATACTAAGGAAATCAAACCTAGCAATGTGCCTTCTGCATGCTCTGTTTATACTGAGCAACAATGTGAGATACATAAGACGAATATATGACCTAGTTAAAAGGAACTAGAAATGAGTGTGACATCAAGGCTGATGGAAAGTAGTCTTCTTTTGAAAATGTATTATATGCTGTCTTACTGAAAGTAAAACTTAATTTGCTGTAAACTTCATTATCCATATCTCTACACAGCACTATATTTAATATACTGTTCTTACTCTGGCACCAAAATTTACCTGGAAGAAACTCATGAGTGTAAAATGTTTAGTAGCTCACTTGTAACTTCATATATAGTGCTGTCATTCTTTTCTAGTACAGGTGAAATGTAACATCGTTATCGAAGAAGCTGTATGACTCTATAGGTCTGAACAATGTAGTATTTTATTTACTACTTCAAGGCACAGTTTCATATGAAATGGATGTTATAAAGACAACCCTTTTAGATCTTATTAGTAAGAGACCAGGGAGGCTGAAACAATATGTTTGTACTTCACTCTATTGTATAAAGTAAAATGCTGTCTCAAATAATAAAATATGTTACAATATTGGTTCTGCAACTTCCCTTAACAGTTTAGTCAAGGACATAACTGAAATCAAAGTGTACAGCAACACCACAAGTGAGACAATGTACGGTATTGTCATTTTTTTCATAAGATCTTTTCTCAAAACATATATTGACCTTTTAGCATATATTTGAAATGGATTAGAAAATATAAACCTGGAAAATCTAATTTAATTTAATGAATGCATAACCTTAGTTTAATTAGGTATTAATAGAACTAAAAAAAGAGTATGCAAATACATAAATATTTGACAAAATATAAACTGTCTACTGATATGAAATACACTATTAATGTAGTCCAACAGAAATGTAGTAGATATATAGTGATGAAGCAGAACTTACACAGACAAATAGTACAACAAATAGTTGAAAGAACCAATGTTTTTGCGAGAAATGCTTCATTTATATAACCTAAATTATCCTAAAGCCAATATAACAGCAAGACAGTGCCTAAAGGTTAACTAACAAATATATATAATTGAACACTTTTTTATGTACTTTTGATTTTATATATGATATATAAAAGTTAACACGTTTTACTTGTTTTACTAGTTTTTGACATTTTAAAATCCTTTCAGAGTTAGATTATTTATACAATTGTTATATATTGCAGTATTTTATTATTAAATATAACTTTCAGGAACAACAATATAACATTCATAATCAGTTTCATATAGACATTTGCTGAAGATTTATTTAATAGCATTTTTAGACAACTTTGTTCAATTATAAAAATGGAAATCTGTAAGAGAGTTAACTAATCATAATCAAAATATTTTTAAACATTATTCTCTGTAATATTCTTATACAAAACATAGATACTGAATGGTAGGGATGAACCTATTCTGCTTCTTAGATAGATAGCACAATGTAGATGTATTTACTGTCCAAGTCTGGAGTTATTTACTCCATGAGAGATTGGATGGTTCGAATTTTATTATGTTATGTAGTTTTTGACTTAAGTGTTTTTATTTTGGTGTCTGCAAATAAATCTTTTTTTATCTATCATTAATTCTAGAAAAACTCTCCTTTTTATTAATAACTTACATGAGTCTCTTTAGTGGTCTTTGTAGGATTACTTATCACACATTTAAAAACAATTGCATAAATCAACAGTTAGACTTTAATAGATGGTAAGTTTAAAGTGTTTATCAAGTAATATAAATGGATTGAATAATGGCTGCAAAAGAGCTAGTTTCTATAAATATCTAAACCTATTCTCACCCCGGGTTGTATTTGTTCAAGAAACATCTTTTAACAAATGATCTTGATAGGTTTAATAATAAACAATATACAGCTAGCTCTCAATTTAACCAAAAGAGAAGAGGGGTAGCTATTCTGTGGAAAATTCATTACCTATACCTCATATTTTAAATTCTTATAATGATGACAAAGGCATGTTTTAATTAGTTAATATTTTAATTAATAAGAAGATATATTTCTTAGTAAATGTATATTGGATTCATGCCTTAGGTGCAAAAAACTGCTAACATTCAATTAGATCAGATACTTCAATACTCCAAATGTTCTTTAATTATAGCTGGGGACTTTAATTGTATACTACATGAAGGGGATACTAATACAAAGAGAAAACATAACATATCTGCTACTGCTAAAGCGTTAATAAACTTTATCAATATATTTAACATTAAAAACTCTAAAGAATTTTTAGTTAAAGATTCTCTTTACTGTACTTATTTCTCAAATCAACATGGTATGCAATCACTAATTGATAGAGCTTTATATCTCAAATGATCTAGTCACATCTCTAGATAATGTTAAAATAACTTCATGGCCAATTTCAGATCATAGCACCATAACATTTGACCTGTTTCTGACATATAATAATTTTACTCATTTTAAACAAATTCCAGCATATATCACAAATATGAAGGATTTTACAGAGTTTTTTGATAAAGAGATACAAATATACTTAGAATTCAGTAAAACAAAGGACATATCAGAAGCTTATATTTGTGACACTCTCAAATCCTATATCTAAGGGAGAATCATAAATTGGTATTCTCTAAAAAGGAGGCAATGGACAATGGGATAAAGACTTAAAAGAACTACAAGAGAAACTTGATAAATTAAAACTAGAACATCAGAATAATAACAGCATTTAATTGAAAAGGATAAATGAATTACAAAATAAATTTCTAAAAATTTTAAATCATAAAATCAAAATAAACATGGAAAAGATTAAATTAACTAACTATTCAATAAATCCAAAAAACTACATAGACTATCTTCTAGTACTAAAATGATTAGAAAATCAAATCATATCAAGGAACTATATACTGAGAACAAAAAGAAAAAAGTTACTGTAATAGAAGATATACTTAATGAGTTCAGAACGCATTATATAAAAATTAACCAAATTAACCCAACAATGAATTCACAAGAAGCAATAAAAAGATTTATTAATAAATACACTAAAAACAGGCTGACAGAGCAGCTTCTGGGAACAATTAATAATCCCATGTCTGTGTTTGAACTTACAAATCAAATACATAAATTAAAATCTAATAAAGTCCCAGACAATGATAGGATAATACCAGAACTATATAAATTGATACCTAAAAATGCATTAAATATTTTATTACATACTTTTCAATCAGCTAAAGATGTAACAATGATTTGTGGAAGTATACACGTTTCCCCAATTCAAAAATCTGACAAAGACCAAGCAGAATGTATATCTTATAAACCTATATCATAGTTAAATGTTGATTATAAATTATTTATGTCCATCATAGCAAATAGACTTCACCAGTTCCTTCCATATTTAATTGATAAAGATGAAACTGGTTAATTAAAAAAATAGAAAGTTTTAATAGAAACTATACTTTTGATAATATCAAAAGAATCTTAACCATAATTGATGATGCTAACAATATAAAAGGCCACTTGACGTTAGGCTTAGACATTAATAATCCATTTGATACTGTCAATTAGGACTACCTCTCATTAGTGTTGCAGGAATGTGACTTTCCAATAGGTTTCCAGCAACTAATAAAATACTTGTTTGAGAACTCTTTGACTTACATAAAAATAGGTTCTTATATCTCAGAAGCAATACCAATTACTAGAGGTACAAAACCACACTGTCCCCTCTCCCTATTACTATTCACCTTAGTTATGGAACTTTTTGCAAATTACATAAGAGTAAATCCAGAAATTGAAGGAGTACAGCTGGGACATAACCTAAACTCCAAAATACTTTTATTTGCACACGGTATTCTATTAACATTAACAGATAACAATAGCAACCTTAATTCCCTTTTTAAGGCTATTAAAAATTTCCAGTCTAAATTGGGTCTTACATTTAATGAAGATAAAACAAAAATCTTATGTATCAATTCTAATCCTATTAACATACCACAACAATATTCTAAATATTTAGTTATTGATGACAAAATAAAATACTTAGGAGTAATTTTAGCTAAAAAAATTAAAGATATATTAATATAAATTATAGTAAAAGTTTAGAAAACATTTAAAAACTTATTAATAATTGGAATTTTTTTACATTAGAGAAAAGAGTTTTAGTCATTAAAATAGTAATAGTGCCTAAATTACTATACATAATTCAATCTGTAGCCCTTGTCTCCCCATTTTTAAACAGCATATAAAAGATTTTAATACCTTAATACTTAAATTTCTTTGGCATCCCAACAGATCTAGATAAATTAAAAATAAAACAATTAATATATTGGTTTCAGTTAATGGACAATGAAAAAATGTATTTGCTTCATTATATATTAAGAACTTTCAACTTAAATAATGAAATGTGGATATATTTACAAAACTGTAGACATGGTATAGAAAAAAGAATATCCTTGATGAAAGTTTTAATTAAAAAAGAGATCCCACAATTTATAGATTATCTGATACTATCAATTCATCAAAATCCTCCTGAAAAGGATTACTTATCTAGAATTTATAATTTTTTTAAATTAAATCAAATTTTTGTAAAGATAATTATTGGGATTATTTTGTAACTATAAAAAACTATTAACCAAGTGAAACTGAGAAAAAATTATACTTACATCCTCTTTTCAAACCACGAGGTCACTAAGATGGAAGTTATTCTCATAGAAATTTATACTTAACGCCTTTGTTACACCACACAAAATAGAGTTGATATCTGGGAAAAAACAATGGCGGTTTAAGATGTGGTCTGGATGTTATGGCTAATTGTCAGCTATGATATGTGGATGTAATATAAATAAACCTTTCTGGAATAATGTTAATTATTTCTTGCAGGCTCTTTTTAATGATAATTTTTACTTAAATCAATCATTAATCTTGTTTAATACACAAATTCCTTTATGTGTTAAGAAAGTTGATTATTCCCTTCTTTGGTCCCTACTAATGGTCACAAGAAAAGTGATAACAAGAAACTGGAAAAAAATAATAGTCCAACAATGAAAGAATTGTATAACATAGCAATTGAAACATATCAGCTGGAAATTTTAACAATCAAGGAAAGAACCACTAAACAAAATTCTTCATTAAATTCATGGATGAAACCCAAGAGACTACTCAACCAAAGGACATTAAAATACACACACATGTGTGTGTATATATATATATATATATATATATATATATATATATAAACGAAAAAACGTTCTAAAACTGTAAAGCAAAGTAGAATAATGCCAATAAACAATTAAAACTTTGTAACTAATAAAATTACGAATGGAGAAAAAACACAGCTGAGGCCGAACTGTTGTCTAGCGCTTTCATTCCTTTATTGTTGCTAGGAACTTCATCAGAACTGAAAAAAGTACATAGCCATGCTCTATAAATATGCTGTATACAGGAATACCTAATTTGCATATGATGTGATTAGTGGCCAATGGCCAAAGATTTCTTTTCACAATACAAAAGAAGAATTCAAACCAATGATTATGTTCTCATGTTAATACAAGGGCCAAGGAAAATGTTTTCAATTCTTACCAATAGTCATTGTGATGTGTGTGTTATAACAACTTTTGAACTAAACAAGAGTGAGTTGAACAAATACTTAATACCATTGTTTTTTTACGATGTTATTGTGTTTACTTTTAACTGATAGTTATATTTCCAATTAAACTAGAAGCTGGAAAATCATAGGACTGACCCTGTAATAGTAGTGGAACCATTGCTTATGTTCTATCACTGTTTAAGAACTAGTGTAGTCAAAACAAACAGTCAGTACATGTTAATTTGCCCATCTTAAAGCACATCTAATGTTCAGAGAGTCATTAAGTCCTGGATGAGTGTCAGAGTTTAAAAGTAACTGCCACCTCAGTTCTTTTAACTCTAACAGAGTTTCACAGTCTCCAAAAACTGTCCAACTTGTTCCAGTACTATGAATTTAAACCCGTTGAAGTTTGTGCATAGTGCACTGTGCTTACCTAGTGCATTACTGTCGTCTTTTCGTCTGATGGCAGATAAATGTTCCTTCACTCTATCAGATAATTTTCTGATAGTTTTTCCCACGTAAAATGCTGGGCAGGAGTTACATGCAGCAGCATACACTAGGAACATGGCATGACAGTCAAAGTGGTTGTGAAATTTGACTGTTAGATCACAGTGCACGAAAGTGAAGCTGCTGCCAGTCCACATGTGTTTGCAAACTACGCAATGATTACAAGTGAACATACCTTTGGGACCTCTGTTTGGTACAGGCTGAGGATAAAAGAAAGGTTTATCTTTTCAAAAGACATTTTGAGCGTGGTGGTCCGTTTATAAGAGAAAGTGGGATTTTGTCCCAGAACTTTCTTGAGGTCTGCATTTGCTCGTATGATGTTCCAGTTTTTTTGCAAGACTTCTCTTATGTTTCTCATGTCTCTACTGATGGGGAGCGGGTAACTGCAGTTCCTATCCGTGGAATTATTTGTGTAATCATTGCGTTTAGGGATGAAACCATGCAGTAAGATTGGTTTATGCCATGTGTGTCTTCTTTCTGCTACTTCTGTAAAGACTTCACTTATTAGTTTTTCAGGGTAGTATCTCTTCTCGAACATGTGGGATAAGAATTTACATTCTTGTAAAAAGGTACGGTCATCAGATATAATTCTTGAAAGTCTTATGAACTGCCCTTTTAACACATTCCGTTTCATAAACAAAGGATGTTGGCTCCGAAAATCAAGAAAATTATTTCTGTAAGTGTCTTTGCGATACACATTGGAGTTGAGAGTGTATCCTGGGTTTACTATGGTAATTTCAGTATCCAAGAAGTTGATTTTATCACCGCATCCTGATATCACAAAGTCTAAATAAGGTAGGCTGTTATTGAGGTTCTGTATGAAAATATCAAGTTCATTTTTGGGGACCTTCCCACAGAAAAAAGATATCGTCAATAAAGCGACTATAAAGATGTACTTTGTTGAATTGTTCCAGAAAGGACAGTGTTTCAATTTCCCATGTGCTTAAAACTAAATTCGCAAATGCTGGGGCCATTTTGGACCCCATAGCAACTCCTTTTACTTGTTGATAAATTTGGCTGTTGAAATGAAAGAAATTGTTGGTTAACACAACTGTGGTAAGGGAAATCAGTGTCTCTACCACGTCAGCACTAAGACGGGCATACTTGGTGAGAAAAAGTTCTAATGCTTGTATTCCTTCGAGATGTGGGATGTTAGTATACAGGGCTGTGATGTCCAATGTTACCAGTATGCATTTAGAGAGGTCAAGTGAGCATTTTGTAGCTCATTTAAGAAATCCCACGAGTCTTTGATATAGAACTTGGTAGCTTGCACCAAAGGGTTGAAAATACTGTCCAAGTATTCAGAAATGTTTTCTGTTTTTGTCCGTTTGTTGGAAATGATAAGCCTGAATGGGGGATTCACTGTGTCCTTATGTATTTTGGGAATGCCAAACAGTTTCCCCAAACACGGGTTATGTACTGACATGAACATGTAGTCTTCCAAAGACAGGTGTTTTTCACGTTCTAAGGTTTTCAGTAATCTGTCTATTGTTGCAAAATGTTTATTAACTTCGTTCAAGGATACTTTTTTGTAGAAAGCGTTGTCTATTAACATGTTTTCAATTTTGGCAACATAGTCTTTGTTTTCCATTAGTACAATGCCTGTACCTTTGTCTGCCTTCATAATTCTTAGGCTGGTGTCTCGGCAAAGTTCTGTGAGAGCTAGTTGTTCACTGTGACTCTCTGAACATTAAATGTGCTTTAAGATGGGCAAATTAACATGTACTGACTGTTTGTTTTGACTACACTAGTTCTTAAACAGTGATAGAACATAAGCAATGGTTCCACTACTATTACAGGGTCAGTCCTATGATTTTCCAGCTTCTAGTTTAATTGGAAATATAACTATCAGTTAAAAGTAAACACAATAACATCGTAAAAAAACAATGGTATTAAGTATTTGTTCAACTCACTCTTGTTTAGTTCAAAAGTTGTTATAACACACACATCACAATGACTATTGGTAAGAATTGAAAACATTTTCCTTGGCCCTTGTATTAACATAAGAACATAATCATTGGTTTGAATTCTTCTTTTGTATTGTGAAAAGAAATCTTTGGCCATTGGCCACTAATCACATCATATGCAAATTAGGTATTCCTGTATACAGCATATTTATAGAGCATGGCTATGTACTTTTTTCAGTTCTGATGAAGTTCCTAGCAACAATAAAGGAATGAAAGCGCTAGACAACAGTTCGGCCTCAGCTGTGTTTTTTCTCCATTCGTAATTTTATTAGTTACAAAGTTTTAATTGTTTATTGGCATTATTCTACTTTGCTTTACAGTTTTAGAACGGTTTTTCATTTATATAGTTTTTATACCGTATTAGAAGATGGAGGAGACACCAGAAGTCAGACCAGGCTCCGGTAGCCAACCCACAAGTGAAACGAGCACCATTTCCATGCCACAGGAATACGCTAAACTATTAGAGGAATATAATACCATCATGCACAGAGCAAAAAACATCCTCGGAAGATGCAACATACTACAAAACAACATGAGAGGTTTCTCTCCTAGCTTATTTTCAGGAGAGAGTAGTTCCTCCACTCAACTACCCACAGGAGCGAACGACAATAGAACTGAAAACGACCTTCGAGCGACACAGACCCCTGGCCCACAGCTCACCACTGTTTCAGTCGATGAAGAGGAGTTGATACAACTAGCGCAAGCAGCTAGTGAAAATGAGAGACGAGCACAACTGCCCACTACCACAGAAGGCACAAGAGGGTCTGTACATCTAACACCATCAGGATCAGCGGCTGAACAAGGCTTTATCAGCCCAGCACAACAGAACGGAATGGTAATGAATGGCAATGGGTATCAAGCTTCTACCCCACAAATAAGGCATCGTGATGGGGAATTTATTCTGCACTTCATTAACACGGATGGAATGCAGAACCCCTTCCTGCAGAACAACAATGAACATTTTATCAACGAACACAGAGAAGAAGCAAGGCAAGTAAACCATGTCAATATGCATTGCAAAAATTTAATCTTTGATTTGGAGCGCTTGCTCATACTATACAAGAATATAGAATATGATAATCTTTTCTTGTCATCGTGTGTACACCATAACATAGTACCACAGGGTCTGAGAGCTTACAGGTTCCCAACCGGGACCACAAGAAATTCACCACTTTTTTCTGATTTAGTTAAGTTGTTTAATGACACTGGTCTGATGGCTCTTAAGCGCCTTATTATTCATAACCAAGTCAGAATGGAGGCAATTAAACAAGATATAGAGCGCCTGCATTCCAACATCCTCAGACATCCGGATTTTAATAATGTAAGGCACCTGCTAGACAGTGTCTCTCCTAAGATAACAAGGCATGTAGCCACGCTTGTCCACAGAAAAAAGCAGAAACTACAGCGTGATTTACAACAATATTTGAACCACACAGCTTATAGGCTAAGCAATGAAAGATATCAAAGGACAAGAGAATATCATATGAGACCAGTCCAGCTGCAACAAGTACAAGCAGCTATGTTCGCACCCCCCCCACCTCCAGGATTTCATAATGCTCAACACTTTGTGGTTAATGAGCAACCACCACCCCCACCTTTGTTGCTGAATCCTCAGCACATCAGTTTCAATAACCCACCTGCTCCTCCCCCTGCCATTACACCTCCAGCTTTCGCACCTAACCTGATTGCAGAAGAAGAAAGGCAAAGGCCTTTTTTATTGCAGCAGCCACCGATCAACCTAGACATGGTGGCTACGCCAATCCCAGGTGTGAGAGAAGGAGTGAGGGGGAAGAGAGGGGATGGAGAGGAAGAGGGAATGGAGTGAACAGATACAACTTTGGAGAACGGACTATGGTAACAAGGAGCACAGTGAGGGGAGGTTACTAAGCACAAGAGAACACTTTCTCTCCAATGCAGTTTTTAATTTAACTGATAGAAATTTATCTGAAGCACACCTGCAACTACTCAATAAAGGGTTTACATTCATACCCTCGCAAAGGGCAAGAATCACTGACACCCTATTAGATCTAAGGTTATATTTAAGAAAACTAAACCTGAGAATGTTTTTTTCTGACAGAGATGACCCACAAGATAGCTCAACTTTCACTGACTCAAATGAAGCGCACAATAATACAGTAACAACAGACTTAATTACATCAAATGTAAGGAAAACCAGCTTGTTTAACCCAGTTTTAAACTCTACACTAGCCACTTTTCAAAATGTATGTGAATTTGATCTAAGGAATTTATTAAACCAACCCAGTACAGAGAAATGGTACAATATATCGAACAGTGAACAACTAGCTCTCACAGAACTTTGCGAGACACCAGCCTAAGAATTATGAAGGCAGACAAAGGTACAGGCATTGTACTAACGGAAAACAAAGACTATGTTGCCAAAATTGAAAACATGTTAATAGACAACGCTTTCTACAAAAAAGTATCCTTGAACGAAGTTAATAAACATTTTGCAACAATAGACAGATTACTGAAAACCTTAGAACGTGAAAAACACCTGTCTTTGGAAGACTACATGTTCATGTCAGTACATAACCCGTGTTTGGGGAAACTGTTTGGCATTCCCAAAATACATAAGGACACTGTGAATCCCCCATTCAGGCTTATCATTTCCAACAAGCGGACAAAAACAGAAAACATTTCTGAATACTTGGACAGTATTTTCAACCCTTTGGTGCAAGCTACCAAGTTCTATATCAAAGACTCGTGGGATTTCTTAAATGAGCTACAAAAATGCTCACTTGACCTCTCTAAATGCATACTGGTAACATTGGACATCACAGCCCTGTATACTAACATCCCACATCTCGAAGGAATACAAGCATTAGAACTTTTTCTCACCAAGTATGCCCGTCTTAGTGCTGACGTGGTAGAGACACTGATTTCCCTTACCACAGTTGTGTTAACCAACAATTTCTTTCATTTCAACAGCCAAATTTATCAACAAGTAAAAGGAGTTGCTATGGGGTCCAAAATGGCCCCAGCATTTGCGAATTTAGTTTTAAGCACATGGGAAATTGAAACACTGTCCTTTCTGGAACAATTCAACAAAGTACATCTTTATAGTCGCTTTATTGATGATATCTTTTTTCTGTGGGAAGGTCCCAAAATGAACTTGATATTCTCATACAGAACCTCAATAACAGCCTACCTTATTTAGACTTTGTGATATCAGGATGCGGTGATAAAATCAACTTTTTGGATACAGAAATTACCATAGTAAACCCAGGATACACTCTCAACTCCAATGTGTATCGCAAAGACACTTACAGAAATAATTTTCTTAATTTTGGTAGACAACATCCTTTGTTTATGAAGCGGAGCGTGTTAAAAGGGCAGTTCATAAGACTTTCAAGAATTATATCTGATGACCGTACCTTTTTACAAGAATGTAAATTCTTATCCCACATGTTCGAGAAGAGATACTACCCTGAAAAACTAATAAGTGAAGTCTTTACAGAAGTAGCAGAAAGAAGACACACATGGCATAAACCAATCTTACTGCATGGTTTCATCCCTAAACGCAATGATTACACAAATAATTCCACGGATAGGAACTGCAGTTACCCGCTCCCCATCAGTAGAGACATGAGAAACATAAGAGAAGTCTTGCAAAAAAACTGGAACATCATACGAGCAAATGCAGACCTCAAGAAAGTTCTGGGACAAAATCCCACTTTCTCTTATAAACGGACCACCACGCTCAAAATGTCTTTTGAAAAAGATAAACCTTTCTTTTATCCTCAGCCTGTACCAAACAGAGGTCCCAAAGGTATGTTCACTTGTAATCATTGCGTAGTTTGCAAACACATGTGGACTGGCAGCAGCTTCACTTTCGTGCACTGTGATCTAACAGTCAAATTTCACAACCACTTTGACTGTCATGCCATGTTCCTAGTGTATGCTGCTGCATGTAACTCCTGCCCAGCATTTTACGTGGGAAAAACTATCAGAAAATTATCTGATAGAGTGAAGGAACATTTATCTGCCATCAGCCGAAAAGTCGTCAGTATTGCACTAGGTAAGCACAGTGCACTATGCACAAACTTCAACGGGTTTAAATTCATAGTACTGGAACAAGTTGGACAGTTTTTGGAGACTGTGAAACTCTGTTAGAGTTAAAAGAACTGAGGTGGCAGTTACTTTTAAACTCTGACACTCATCCAGGACTTAATGACTCTCTGAACATTAAATGTGCTTTAAGATGGGCAAATTAACATGTACTGACTGTTTGTTTTGACTACACTAGTTCTTAAACAGTGATAGAACATAAGCAATGGTTCCACTACTATTACAGGGTCAGTCCTATGATTTTCCAGCTTCTAGTTTAATTGGAAATATAACTATCAGTTAAAAGTAAACACAATAACATCGTAAAAAAACAATGGTATTAAGTATTTGTTCAACTCACTCTTGTTTAGTTCAAAAGTTGTTATAACACACACATCACAATGGCTATTGGTAAGAATTGAAAACATTTTCCTTGGCCCTTGTATTAACATGAGAACATAATCATTGGTTTGAATTCTTCTTTTGTTTTGTGAAAAGAAATCTTTGGCCATTGGCCACTAATCACATCATATGCAAATTAGGTATTCCTGTATACAGCATATTTATAGAGCATGGCTATGTACTTTTTTCAGTTCTGATGAAGTTCCTAGCAACAATAAAGGAATGAAAGCGCTAGACAACAGTTCGGCCTCAGTTGTGTTTTTTCTCCATTCGTAATTTTATTAGTTACAAAGTTTTAATTGTTTATATATATATATATATATATAGTTGTTAAATGAGTGTTTTGTCTTTATATTTAAATTTTAGACACCTTGTAAATAGTTGTTTTTGTTAGGTTTCTGTTTATTTGTTATTATTGCAACTTTATCTGAATATGTAATTCTCATCTATGAAATTTTATATTATTCATTTATAATCTTTATAAAAACATTTAGAAAAAAAAGGCTTAGGGTCCACCCATTGGAAGTTACAGTGCAAACTTCCAGGTCTCAATTGGAGTGAATGAGTTAAAGTGTTCTACAGCAGTATCTGGCTGCATTGTTCTAAGTACATTCCAGTTACATTACTTTAGAGTTTCATTGAAAATATCTTTTGTGAAACTGGTTGCATTTCACATTTGATTATAAATAATATGTTTATCTAGGTTATGCTATCTGACAGGCAACCTACTTTTGTCAGTTTGTCTGGTTTATTTGTAGGAATCCAGTCTAATGTTGAGCATCTCCATGAAGTTTTATTTATTGCAGTGGGTATGGTTATTGATTGTTTGAAGTTGTATAAATTTATAGATTCAGTGGGGGTAGTGGAATTTGAGTTGCCAGCCTAAATTTATGTCTCCAAGTTTTATAGTTTCATGGTTAATTTATTTGGATATTCAATACAAGATGGATTCGGCATTATCAATGTTATTCCCTGGTGGTATCGGTGGTATATAAATTGCTGTTAAATGTATAGTTTTCTTATTGTTGATTTTTAGGAGTGTTATTAGAAGTTCAGCATTGTTAAATTTGGGTGTTTCTTTTTTAATTTCTCCAACTCTTTTGGGTTTCTAATACCATAACAGGAATGGATTCCATTCCTAAGACACAGTATGATTAAAGTTCATGAAATTAGAATTGTTGCAGTCTTTGATGTTAGCCAAACGTGCTCTTCATAGCACACGCAATGTGCTCAGTAATGATTATTTCTGCAATTCATATGGAGTTACATGTATTGGCAACATATCTAAGTACAATTGTAGACCCATTGCACCTACTACTATAGGAACAGTCTGGGTATCCTTCCACATTGCCCTTGTTTCTGCCTGCAGATCCTGGTATTTTATGAATTTGTATGCCTCTCTGTATGTAAGAGATTGTAGTTACTGGGTGCAGCAATTTCAATGATCAATGCTACTTTTGTCTAATTTTCATGGACTAATGTATCTAGTTTTCTCGTATCTATCTTTTGAACTGTTGATAATGGGTGATTTCATGTGAGATAAGCTTCATAATTTTCTATAATGCTTTGTGGCTCATGTTTCCAGTGTTTTTCAGCTACTTCAGTATTATAATGTATCCACAATCCCCAATGCAACAGTCTTGCCACATGTTTATGCCTTTCAATATACAGTTCTGCCATTAGTATATCACAATCAGCAACAAGATGTACGTCTGTTTCCAATTCTGTTTTACAAAACCTAAATTTATCTATTTCTCCCACATGTTCAATGGACTTTGTAAACCAACATGTACCTGGTCCAATATCTTGGGCCACCAATATTAACCTTTCATCTTTTGGTATAAATTCACTTCTCCTTAACCATTTCTGCATTTGATCCTGATCAACATGAAGTCGTTCCAACAGTTTTCAATACTTGCTGCTATATTTATGCATTTTCCACATTTCTTGCCTTCTCATCTAGTCCTTCACCTTATATTCTTCCTTTTGTTTTTTGGTACATTCAGTTGCTGCCAGATTTTTATCTATTTCTGGTTAGATTTCCATTCTCACTTGACATCGATATGGTTCTGCTAAACGTAGCAGGGAAGTCATTTAGACTTATTCTCCTCATGTTTTAAATCTTTCACTATATTTGGGTTTTGTGAGGTCAGCTGACATGTATGCAGTCCTATGGTTGCAGATTTAAACATGTAATCAATTTCGAGGAGGCTCATACCTCTTTCAGAACGGGGAATATACAGTCTTTATATACACTGATTTTTATAAATCATTTAATAAGCATGAAGCATCCTTCTTGTTTTCCTGTCAAACTGATCCAACACCTTTTGGGGCTAGTCAGTCACTCCAAAACTGTAGGTTAGGACAGGAAGAGCAAATTGGTTAATACCTTGGACTTTGCTCCTAGATATCAGTGCTCTTTTCAGTATTAATTTTAGTCTTCTAAAATATTCTTTACTAACTTTTATTCACATTTGTTCATAGGTTCATAGGTGTGTACAAGGCTAATGTTCCTGGAGCCTTTACATACAAAGCCCATAGAAGTGCCTTGGCAGCATGCTGCCTGGCGTTAGTTCCCAGAGCCTCTATCATGCAGAGCCACTGGAGTGATCCCAGGGAGAACTTTCTATTTTCCATCCACTCATCAAGATTTCTCTTGAAGAGGGCCAGTGAGGTGGTTTGCTGGACATGTATGGGAAGTCTATTCCAGAGCATGTGCAGTCTCTGAGTTATGAACCTGTCCCTCCAGCCTGTTCTGTTGATTGTGGTTATGAGGTTGTAGTCTCTGGAACATGTGGTGTGGAGGGATTGGGATTTCTTTAGATGTAGCATTTTAACAGAGCTGGGTCACACATGGCTTTGTAAGTCAAGCAGAGATCGCCTGTTAGTAGACGATATGAGACAGAGAATAACTGGAGTTTTTTTAAGTCTGTCTGTGTAGACTATGTGTTTAAAGCCTAGGATCCTCTTTTTGAGGTACTTTTGTGTCCTTTTCAGCTGTTGCATGTGTCTAGTGAGGTGCATGCCAAATGGGTCATTATACTCTATGATTGGCCTAATGAGGGAAGAGTAGAGAGAGTTGATGACCTCTTTCTTCCTTAATACAAAACCCCTAGTAATAAGATGTGCCACTTTGAAGGACTTTCTGACCACTGTGGCAATGTGGTGGTCGAAGGGGAGGTTGCTGTCAACCTGTGTCCCCAGATCTCTTATAACACCTTCAGTGTTCAGTGGGCTCCCATTGATGAGGTAATTAGTGGGAAGTGAGTTTTTCCCAAAGGGGATGATGACGCATTTTTTAGCATTAAGCTTACGGCCATGGTTTTGACACCAGTCATTGGTCTCACTGTGGCAATGTGGTGGTCGAAGGAGAGGTTGCTGTCAACCTGTGTCCCCAGATCTCTTATAACGCCTTCAGTGTTCAGTGGGCTCCCATTGATGAGGTAATTAGTGGGAAGTGAGTTTTTCCCAAAGGGGATGATGACACATTTTTTAGCATTAAGCTAACGGCCATGGTTTTGACACCAGTCATTGGTCTCAGTGAGGACTTTCTGTAGGATGTCTACATCACTTGGGGAGTTAACAACGGCTCCCAGCTTGCAGGCATCTGCAAACTTGGTCAGCCAGAGTCCCTCCATTTTGGCCTAGACTTCTGAGAAGTAGATGCCAAACAGGAGAAAAACCAGGACCAGTCCCTGTGGAACTCCACTCGTGACTGGTTGGCAGTCTGATTTGGAGTCCGCTGCTTTCACACTCTGGGTTCTATCTGTGAGCCAGTTTGCAACCCACCTGGTGATATAGGGGTTGATGCCTAGTTTGGTGAATTTATCAATAATTCCTGAGTGGGGAATGGTATCAAAGGCCTTGGCCAAATTGAAGTAGGCTGTATGAACTGCCTTGCCCTCATCCACAGCTCTGGTGACTGACTCAAAGAAGTCAACCAGGTTGAGCAGGCATGATCTACCCTTTCACAAAACCAAATTGTATGGGATCTAGAGTTTGGAGATTCCCTATATCCTTGTTAATTATGTCAATGATGATGTGCTCCATAGCCTTACATATCAAACTCATCAGGCTAATGGGATGATAATTCCCAGGGTCTGTAGTCACTCACCCTTTATGGAGAGTGATGACTGTAGTAGTGTACCATTCAGTAGGGACAAAGCCTGAGGTGAGGCTGTGATTGAACAGGGCACACAGATGTGGTGCCAGTTCATTTTGTAGTTCATGTAGAACACATCCTGGGATATTGTCGGTTCCCATGGAAGCTGTATTCTTGGCCTTGGACAATGCAGCTTTAACCTGTGCTGGAGTAATGCTGGGTGCCTGGCATTCCTCTGGTATTGTGATTAGTCTTTAGGGTTGGAGAGAGGGTTAAAGTCGGCACTGAATCTGTCAGCCAGTATGTTGGCAATATCTGTTGGCTCAGTAAAGGAGGTATCATTGTGCAGTAGCTCAGAGCAAACCTGGGTATTGCTGTGGAGATTCCTGATATAACTATAGAAGGCTTTGTGGTTGTTTTTAGTGTCTGCCACAATTCTGCCTTCATAGCTAGCTTTAGAGGTTTTGATGAGGGATCTCAACTTTTTCTTGAGGCTAATAAGGGAGTTTTTCCATTTTTGGGACTTCACCTTTTTCTGCAACAGTTTCTTTCTTCTGTTGTAGAGTTTATTAATGGCAGGAGACCATCAGATTGGCTTCCTTTTTTGGAGGAGAGCACCTTGGTTCTGTTGGGTATGGCTAGTCCCACGCATTTATGTACATGTTCGTACAGTGCATTAGTATATGATTTGGCAATCATGCATCTATTTTCATTGACATGGGTGCTGTGAAGTTAGCCGCCTCTGTTTTTAAGAGTCCAAAGTCAACTTTGGAGAAGTTTTTCTTGTTGTTTACCTTTGCAGGTTGTGTGGGTGAGATGTGGATTTCCATAGTGATTAGTTTGTGGTCGTATCTAATCAGGGACCAACTGACTATTGGTGTAGAGCAACGGTTTCCCATGTTAGTAATAACCAGGTCAAGGATGTTGACTCCTCTAGTGGGGGAAAGGATGAGCTGGTCCAGGATATTGGAATTGATGAATTCCAGGAAGAGTCAGGGCAGTGTATTGGTGCGTGAGTAGTTTTCCCAGTTGATGGAGGGGTAGTTCATGTTTTATTATTGATCCTTCATCAATCCGCCTTGTTCAAATTCTTTTATATCACATTTCTGTCCCAGACTAAGGTTTTCTTAGTGCTGCAGCTTTCCTGCTTTAAAGGTGGCTTTTGCTCATTTATCAAGACCAGATGACATTGTTATATCATCCCAAAAAATTTTGGTACTTGCAGTTGTGCTTTCAGTTTCTCATCTGATGAACTATACAGTTTTTAATCAAACCGAAAAAGAAGATGAGAAGTTGTTACACTCTGTTGTTTTCTGGGAGCCAAATTGTAGCTATGACCTAATCTGTTAAGTAGACAGCTTAATGGGTCAAGAGCAAGACAAAAGAGCAGCAGTGACTGAGTTACCCTGGAATATCCCCCTTTGAATTTTTATCTTTGGAATAATAATTTGTCCTTTATCATGGCTTAGCTGCAAAGTAATTTGCCACTGTTTCATGTCACTAATGTAATTGATCAGTGTAGGGTGTATCTTATACATTTTTAAGCACTCTTTTATCCATGAATGTAGAATACAGTCAAATGCTTTTTTGTAGTCTATCCGTGCCATACTTAGATTATTCCCCTTTTTACAGTTCTCCATTATGATTTTATTTAACAACAAATGATGCTTTGTTTCATATCACTTTCTTTTGTTACCTTTTTGTGCTATTGCCATAATTGAGTTTTCTTCTAAATGACTATAAACTCTGTCGGCATTAATTCCAGTGTAATTTATATGTCATCTGAAGGCACGTTATTGGTTTTCACTTTTTAAGATAGCTTGCAGGTTCACTGTTAAGCAGGAGTATTGTTTTTCCTGTTGTTAACCAGGTTGCTGCACATATAAATATTTCCTACTCATGGCAAAATCTTCACATAAAGGTGATAATAGTTTTAGCCAGAAATTAGGCTGTGCATTGGGGCTTTGGGTTTCCATTTAAGAGCTATTCTTAACTATATTTCAATCTTTCTGGCGATTAATTCATCCTATTTCATATCCTGTACATTTGAATGTCTTATTCTTTCTTTTACTTCTTCAGCATCTTTGTTATATTCCACAGGATTCATAGATATTTCTCTGAAATATATCTATTTATTCTTTTTTGGTGGTGTTGTTTTTTTGCCTTGTTTCTCAATTTTCTATGAAACTTTTTTTGGGTCATCAATAAAATGCTTATTTTGTGCTTTTCCTTTACATTATCTGCATGTCTTCTAGGTTTTTCTGCCTGTGCCGATATTTTAAGTTTATTATTTGCATTAGTGCCTGATAGGCCTTGATCTGTTCTGATGTCTCACACTGCTTTTTTCACATCTATCTTTCTGAGTACTTTTGTTGATCTGTTCCCTTTTCTGTACTTTTCTAACAGTGACCCTTCTCAATTGCTTTAACGTTTTCTCTGTTCGATACTTCCATGATGACATTTGATTCGCCCCTTCTTTTCCCTCACTGTCCTGTGATTTTTGTGGTAAAGCTTTATCTGTTATTAACTTAGCTACACAATAATTTATCATATTTACTTCTGTTATATTGCATAAATATCTGTGAACAGTCCTAATTACTGTGTTTGTTTTATCAAACTTTTAACTTTGTGGGTTTTATTAACTTACTGTAGTCTATTTCTTTCATTGATCTTAATATGTCTACCCATCTCTGTTAAATCAAACAGCTCTTCTCTTAGATCATTTCTTCTAAACTGCACATTTTTTGTTACCCATTTCCTGCAGACATTCTACAGAACATTCCAGAGCAATTTCCTGTGCCACATTCTCTTCTGTTTCATCCTGTGTCATCCATTGCTCTGTCATATGGGAACTCACTGGCCTATCACTCCACAGTACTGGATGCTCAGAGTTGCCACAGTTTCCTGTTCTTCCCTTACTGTTCAACTTCAACAGAACATTTGTACTGGTTTCTTAAGGAAGGCTCTAAAGTTTCCTCATATGTCAAGTCATCAGATGTTTCCCACTCAATGGTTTCTCCTTAATTTGGGGATCCCATGACATATACCCAAATTGTTTAATTCCTTCTTCCCAGTTAGCCCTCATCTCTTCTCAAAAATTCTAATAGTGAAAGTCAACATACCCTTCAACCCACCCTTGAGACTTACCCTCCTCATGCATCTGGGTTGTGATATGTGTTAGGCCCCTTCCTCTTTCAGATGACAGCATAACCATTTACTTTGTAGGAATTCTGTATCTATATATTTCCCCTACACAGACTTATAACAAGTGCTGTAATTTATGGGGTGCAATCATTATGTTCCAATATTGCAAAAAAGACAAAGCAGTTAGACACTTCTATAGTGTAAGACCAGATCTTAATTATCAATTATGTACTTACCATAAGTTGGTATCTGTGTTGTCTTCTTTCATTCTTCCTCACATATGGGTTATGCATCCAACCCTCAGATCCGAATCGGCCGCATTTCTTTAGACTAGGATCCAAGTCTCAAGGTCCTCCCATTTCGCACAACACCCTGCACTCCAACCAACCTCTTCAGATCGAGTTTGTTGCCCATTAGATAATAGAGAGCAGAGAAAGACAGAAGGAAACTTAGGCATACATCCATAACCAGAGGCTGAAAATCAGGAACAACAGTTCCTAAAAAGGTCTCTTCAGGTCTTCCAAACCACCAGGAAGGGGTATGGCAGGGTAGGAAGTTGAGGAGGAATGAAAGAAGACAACACTGATACCAAGTTATGGTAAGTACATAATTAATAAATTGGGGGTTATCTCTTTCATTCCTCCTCACATTAGAGTCCCAAGCTATAACTTCTGGGTGGTCTCAAGGAAGAATATACTGGAGCACTGCCGAACTGAAGGAAGCCTTGCACTGGGATACAAGGTCTAGTCTGTAATGCAAGACAAATGTGTGAGCCTTTGACCAAGTGTCTGCATCATGGATATCATCTAAAGATGCCTTGGAAGAAAAGATGGATAAGGAGAACATAGGCCTAGTAGAGTCAGCCTTAGGAATACAAGGTAGCCGTAATCCATTCTTGGAATAACTCAAGGTAAAACAGTCTGTAATTCATTTGGCAAGAGTAATCTTCGAAACTGCCTGACCTAGGTGATGAGGACAGAAGGACACAAATAACTGCTTTGATTTCCTTAAAGGTTTCATCCTGTGCATATAAAAATGTAACTGCCTGTGAACATCAAGCAGATGCAACAAAAGTTCTCCCTCATTACAGAAATAAGGGAAGAAGACTGGTAGTTGAATGGTCTGATTGAGATCGGATTCTGTAGTTTCCTTGGGCATGAAAAAGGGATTTGTATAAAGGGACACCCTATACTTGTGGAAAACAATGCAAGGGGGCTTAGAAGACAAGTTCTGAATCTCCAAGATTCTCTTTGTAGAGGTGATGGCAAATAAGAAATACTGTCTTACATGAAAGAAATTTTAAGTTACAATCACCAGCTGGTTGAAAAGGTGTTTTGAGTTAAGCCTTGTTGTACCATAGTGAGATCCCATGGCAGGAAAGAATCTTTTACTGGAGGTCTGAGGAGGAAGATCCCTTTCAAGAAGGCCTAGTACAATTTAGAGGTAGAAGGGGAATTGAAAGCATTGCCAGAATGAACATTAGAGATGGCTGCCAAATGAAGCTTAATGGTAGAAAACCTATCTCCTTCTTTAAAAAGAGACACCAAAAAGAAAAGAATAGATGAAATATGAACAGTGAAATGATCAATATTCTCTTTAGAAACCCAGAAAACAAATATCTTCCATTTACTCCCACAGACTTTCTTGGTAGCAGGTGTTTGGAAGGCTAAAATAATACCTGGGAGAGGGGAAGCAAGCCTGGACCTTCTAACAATCACTGGAAGTGGAGAAACCATGCAGTTGATTTGAGGAACTTCAGATTGGGGTGAAAACTTTCTATCGGTTGATGAAGGAGGTCCTGTTTGGGTTCTAGAATCCATGGAGAATATTTCAGGTGAGACCTGAGGGAGGGTAACCAAATCTGACAAGACCAATAGGGGGCAATGAGGATTACCTAGGACTTTAAATGCTTTGCTTCCTAGAGAAACTTTGGGATCAAGGGTAGAGAGGATAAGGATCGAGAAGATCGGGAAGCCAATCGTGAATTAGAGCATCCCTCAGGGATCAGAGTGAAATAGTTGCTGCGCTTATTGTTCTGGGGTAAGCAAATAGGTCACAATAAGGCTGGCCCCAATGGCTGAAGATCAAGTCCGCTACTGATTGATTGAAGAACAACTCACAAGGGGTTATAATGGACCTGCTGAGCTTGTCTGCCAGAACGTTGGATATCCCCGGTATGTGAGTTGCAAGTAGAAAATGGTCTGAAGACATCACCCATTCCCAAACCCTCATGGCATCTCTGCACAATGGGTAAGAGTGGGTTCTTCCTTGTTTGTTTATGTACTATACCACTGACATGCTGTCTGTGTGAATCGCAGTCACTCCTCGAGGGAGAACATCCTGAAAGGCTTGGAACATGAGGAGGACTGCTCTTAACTCCAGATCATTGATATGCAGCCTGGTCTCTGTGTGTGACCAGGTGCCTTGGACTATCTTTCCCATGAAATGCCCCCACACAACAACTGGGAAGCATCCATGGTCACAGTGACTGAGGTAGTGGAATAAGGAAGGGTCTTCCTAACTTCAGGTTGTCCGACAGCAACCACCATTGTAGATGCAGAGGACCAAGAAAACGGAAGGTATCCAGAGACAGATACGAACAGCCCAAACTGAAAAGGAATTGGAATTGACTTTGGTTCACAATTTTTCTGTGCATTCTCTATCGACATCTGACATTTCACTTCTGAACAAAGGGCTTAACTTTGTGCCTTCGCAAAACAGTAAGTTATCAGAGACTATAGCGGACCTACGGCTATTTGCCAGAAAAATAGCTATTAAATTATTTTTTAACAACACAGATAATGAATTTGTTAATAGTAATGTAAACATGTTTAAGCGCAATAGTACTTTTAGCCCTGCTCTACCACCGACTGTAGAAAGTTTTGTTAAAATATGTGAGAAGGAGATTTATGCACTGTATGCTAGTAGAAGTATTAAGAATAGATACTTTAATCTCAACAAAGATGAATGTATGTCTTTGAAGAAGTTAAGGAAAAACACTGATATAGCAATACTACCCGCAGATAAAGGGGTGGGGTAGTACTGTTAGATAGAATGAATTATATAGAAACTGTGGAGAATATGCTCAAGACTGATAATACATATAAGGTTCTTACCAGGAATGAAGTGTTAAAAACAATAAATGAGGTTAAAGACAATATGTACGATCTTTTGATGTGCCGCCAAATTAGTAAAGAAATATATGATTATTTTTATGTTGAAGAACCACTGGTCCCAATTTTGAAATGTCTCGAAAATACACAAAGAAATGGTACCAATACCCATGAGGCCGATAGTAGCAGGAAGACATTGGGTAACTTACTATATCTCTGTGTTTATAGAAAAGGTTTTGAGACCACTGGTAGATAGAGTCAGGACTATATTGAAAGACACACAACAACTTCTATATGACTTGGAGACAATAGATCTTGGAGATATATATAACCAAGACTTAATATTAGTGACATTAGATGTATGCAATCTGTTTACTTGTATTCCTAATGAGTATGGCCTTCAAGCCATTAGGGAAGTGATGATAAAAGACAGTAATTTCTCTACTGATAGGCAGACCCTTGTAGCGCAACTGCTTGACATGATATTACACAATAATATATTCCTGTTTAACCATTTATATTACCTACAGACATGGGGAGTCGCCATGGGGACACCATGTGCGAACTCCTGTGAATCTTGTCTTATATCACTGGGAACAAGAACATCTGTTCCACTGTGAATGGATGGCTAAGATAGTAATTTACAGGCGATTTGTAGATGATATCCTACTCCTTTGGAGTGGGACTAGTGAAGAATTACAAGAGTTTGTGGAATATCTACAGAATACCACAGAGTTTCTTAAGTTTACATATGAATTCTCAAAAGAAAATGTGAATTATCTAGATTTGATTATATCTCTAGATACAAAGAAACAGATTCACACCGGTTTATTCAGGAAAAAATGTTGGAAGAATACTATGTTAGAATATAGCAGCATGCATCCTAGGTATGTTTTTACAGGGATAATAAGAGGACAGTATTCTAGAATTCTGAGAATATGCAAAGATTTACATGTTTTATATGAAGAAGCTATTGTATTAGAGAAAATGTTTGTAGAGAGAGGATATAATGCAACTCTAGTTAGAAATATTAGAAAAGAATTACTGTCCCTTACAGGACATGAGATGTCATCTCCTGATAAGCATACAGGAAATGAAGTTGTTAGAAATTACAGAACAAAGAAGAATAATTTCGTAGTTACCAATCGGAGAGCCCCACAGAGAACAGTTAGTTATATTATGAAATATACAAACGACAATGCAGAAATAAGAAAAATCATAATAAGACACTGGAATATATTAAGTTTAACAGAAGAGGTCCACACATTAGTGGGGAATAGACCCACGTTTGTCTTCCAGACTTGTGACAATTTGAAAGAGATATTCTCGAGAAACCTGCATGATGACCACAAAAATATGGGTCACAATATCAAGAAAATAGGAACGTTTCCATGCTTGAGATGCAGGATGTGTCAATACATTACTACTGATCAGAATTATACACATCCAAATGGCTTTTTTATGTTTACTCCAAGGTTATACACAGACTGTAACACTAAGAACTTAATTTATATGGCCAATTGCACACAATGTACAGCATTTTACATAGGACTTACGAAAAGAAAATTAAAAGAACGAGTGTACAATCATGTGTACGATATAAGAAAACAAAATGAACTTAACGCACTGGCTAAACATGTTAAAGAGTTTCCAAATCATGAATTCAAGTTTAGGGTCCTGCAAACATTAAAAGATAATATAAAAATGGGTGATATGAACAACCATCTACATAAGTTAGAACTAGAGTGGATTCTCAGAACAGGAGCACGCAGGGAACCAGGTATTAATAACTACTTATCATTAAAACCAATTTTGAAATAACAATGCAGTCTCATCAGTAGTGTAACACATTTGTGTTATGAAATACTTCACTATAGATTAATATTTTTAGAACATAGATATTATGAAGGATTGTATGAATAATAATTTTTATTTGAACTTTTTAAATATTATTTGTATATGTATTCATTAAATTTAGGTGAAAATTAATTTGATTTAAGAGAATACTAGCAACCTTGAAGTCACATACTCATGTATAATTGATTTTAATTTAACCATAATATATTTTATAATTTTAAAAATTTATATATCACATGTTATATATTAATATATATAACAACACCAATATAGTATGATTTTAATAACTATAGAAAAAGTTGATACCTCCATGATGTTTTTTACAATGTCTTTTTCATGTTGATAGGTATATCGTGAGACATGTATTATATTAATAATGAAATATTTAAAATTGTTTTTGAAGCAGTTTCACAACTCACAATATAAGACAAGTTGCCAGTACTCAATATTTAGATTAATTACGGAACAGATTTAAATATGAAATTTTTTATATATTAATTACGATATTTATTTTTTGGTACATTTTCATAACATAAGTAATTATAGGAACAGCTACATGAAGTTATTTGATTAAATAAGTGAAGTTAGCAGATCATTTATTGTAAATATTTTATATACAGATTTGTCTTAGATAGATACACGTAATAATATAAAATGAAATTTCAGTATCTTCAGAATACACTAATAACATACTTAGAGATACGAGAAAAACTAACCTCATGAACATATATTGTCATTGTTATCTTGTTTTTTATAACTAAGAGACCATAGAATTATATTTTATATTAAGCTATAGGCACATTAAGGCTTCTACATAAAACAATATAGTTAATATAGTTCGTTGAGACAAGCTTATGGTTCCTGCATACTATGCAGTTCAGGCCTAAGATGTATTCAATATAGGCAACAAGATAGTTCTGAAGATTGAATTTGTAGAGTAGAAACAATATGTAATCAAGCATCAGAATTTTTTGAGATATAGCGCACAAGGATAAGCATAGAAAAGACAAGTAATTTACGAGGTAATGTGGAAAAATGCTTTTTGAGCACAACATGAACTGCGTTTAATAACACATGAAAGAATAAATGTGAATTTATAATGTTGATACTTTTTGATTCTACTGGGCATAGTTAATAATATTAGCAAAAAGTGGACTAGCACTTTAAAAGTAAAAATGAACGATTCACCACTTGAGCGCTAATGAATCCAGACTATGATGTTTAATGAAAGCTAATTTTTAGATAGGATCTTAGGTTTGATGCCTATTTATTCTAATATACACTTTTTATATTGTCATACACATGCATTATGAAAGTTTCTTTATAAACAGAACAGGAGTAGAAATATGACATAAGCTATATGAAGTATAAGAAGTATATGAGAATGAATAATGAGTAAATAAATGGAAAACTATGCATAACAGATATTAGAATCCCCATAAAGTTGAATAAGTTTTTAATATTTTTAACAATATTTTTTAAACAACTTAGGAATAATAGTTAGAATATGAAATGTGACTACTAAAGACTTTTGCTAGGATTTTGAAATAAACTAGTATTGTGCTTGCACAGAAGAAATGAGCTACATCTTTAAAGTCCTGTTTGACGTATTACTTAACAAGCTGTTAATTGATATGATTAAGAATTATCTAAATTGTATAAAATGGTCTCAGTGACTTGTGTTAGTAGATCTGATGAAGCGTGCGTTCCAGCACGTGAAAGCGCTTATCTTCTGCAGTTTTATGGAATAAAAGAATTTTATTGAATATTTTGGACTTCTCGTGGTGTATCCTGACTACTGTTCTACTTACTTGAGTTGCTCTACACATTTTGCAGCAGGATACTTTAGGAGTACTAGCGGTAATTTTTGGATTTGTTACTTGATTTTCTGTCAAGGTTTTGTGCCGCTATCTCCACGCTATGGAGAATGTCGAAATAGAACTAGACTACAATCCAGAAGCAAATATGAATATACCTACTATAGAAGCATTTCTACCACCTATGAACAATCCACTACTTACACTTGACTTTGCAGATATTAGCAGTGTAAGAATACCAAGGAATGAACCAGGGGTTAATATGACTGAATTCTTTGAACTTATTAAAGAACTAGAAAACAATCTATACAAATTACAAAGACTCTCCTGGCAAAGAAAACACCTACAGGCATGCATTCACTTCAAGATTATACGTAGAGGAATGAGAGTTCTTTGTATGCCTACGGACGGCCAAGTATATCCCAACCTATTAAGAAAATGGCAGAATTTGAATCTTGAACTTGGCTATAAATATATAGATTTGTTACTTGAACATTTTGAACCCATTGAGTCAGAACTTCGTACGAAGACTGACTCACTATATCAGACACTAGCAGAGCGGTTCAAAACTGATATTTGCATACAGAAATTAAATGACATCTCGACTCAAATACGTTTATATGGAGAGAAACTTAAAAGTATAAAACAACGCAAATTGACTCGTGATGTACAAGATTTTAAATCAGGGAATATCTTTGTATGGCCGAGAACTGTCAGTAACACTAATCGTAATATTCCGCCTGACACTGTCTTAGATGGGGCTACTGAACCGGAAGCTGAAGGAGAGAGTAATTTGAATTTGGCGCCACAACCTAACACTGCTCATATGACCAACATTCCAAATCTTTCATGTTTGGAACATCTTACTGGCAGTGTTGATACCTTGACTCCGCCACCCAACCAACAGGCACTTCATCTAAATGATGACCCCCAAAGAACAGGAGCTGTGAGACGAACCAACTCTACCGTCACTACACAGATGAATGCTCCTTTTCCAATTCGTACCTACAACATGAACAGAGGGAGATCCTTAAGCAGAGGACCAAGAAAACGGAAGGTATCCAGAGACAGATACGAACAGCCCAAACTGAAAAGGAATTGGAATTGACTTTGGTTCACAATTTTTCTGTGCATTCTCTATCGACATCTGACATTTCACTTCTGAACAAAGGGCTTAACTTTGTGCCTTCGCAAAACAGTAAGTTATCAGAGACTATAGCGGACCTCTACTGTTGCCAGAAAAATAGCTATTAAATTATTTTTTAACAACACAGATAATGAATTTGTTAATAGTAATGTAAACATGTTTAAGCGCAATAGTACTTTTAGCCCTGCTCTACCACCGACTGTAGAAAGTTTTGTTAAAATATGTGAGAAGGAGATTTATGCACTGTATGCTAGTAGAAGTATTAAGAATAGATACTTTAATCTCAACAAAGATGAATGTATGTCTTTGAAGAAGTTAAGGAAAAACACTGATATAGCAATACTACCCGCAGATAAAGGGGGTGGGGTAGTACTGTTAGATAGAATGAATTATATAGAAACTGTGGAGAATATGCTCAAGACTGATAATACATATAAGGTTCTTACCAGGAATGAAGTGTTAAAAACAATAAATGAGGTTAAAGACAATATGTACGATCTTTTGATGTGCCGCCAAATTAGTAAAGAAATATATGATTATTTTTATGTTGAAGAACCACTGGTCCCAATTTTGAAATGTCTCCCGAAAATACACAAAGAAATGGTACCAATACCCATGAGGCTGATAGTAGCAGGAAGACATTGGGTAACTTACTATATCTCTGTGTTTATAGAAAAGGTTTTGAGACCACTGGTAGATAGAGTCAGGACTATATTGAAAGACACACAACAACTTCTATATGACTTGGAGACAATAGATCTTGGAGATATATATAACCAAGACTTAATATTAGTGACATTAGATGTATGCAATCTGTTTACTTGTATTCCTAATGAGTATGGCCTTCAAGCCATTAGGGAAGTGATGATAAAAGACAGTAATTTCTCTACTGATAGGCAGACCCTTGTAGCGCAACTGCTTGACATGATATTACACAATAATGTATTCCTGTTTAACCATTTATATTACCTACAGACATGGGGAGTCGCCATGGGGACACCATGTGCGAACTCCTACGCGAATCTTGTCTTATATCACTGGGAACAAGAACATCTGTTCCACTGTGAATGGATGGCTAAGATAGTAATTTACAGGCGATTTGTAGATGATATCCTACTCCTTTGGAGTGGGACTAGTGAAGAATTACAAGAGTTTGTGGAATATCTACAGAATACCACAGAGTTTCTTAAGTTTACATATGAATTCTCAAAAGAAAATGTGAATTATCTAGATTTGATTATATCTCTAGATACAAAGAAACAGATTCACACCGGTTTATTCAGGAAAAAATGTTGGAAGAATACTATGTTAGAATATAGCAGCATGCATCCTAGGTATGTTTTTACAGGGATAATAAGAGGACAGTATTCTAGAATTCTGAGAATATGCAAAGATTTACATGTTTTATATGAAGAAGCTATTGTATTAGAGAAAATGTTTGTAGAGAGAGGATATAATGCAACTCTAGTTAGAAATATTAGAAAAGAATTACTGTCCCTTACAGGACATGAGATGTCATCTCCTGATAAGCATACAGGAAATGAAGTTGTTAGAAATTACAGAACAAAGAAGAATAATTCCGTAGTTACCAATCGGAGAGCCCCACAGAGAACAGTTAGTTATATTATGAAATATACAAACGACAATGCAGAAATAAGAAAAATCATAATAAGACACTGGAATATATTAAGTTTAACAGAAGAGGTCCACACATTAGTGGGGAATAGACCCACTTTTGTCTTCCAGACTTGTGACAATTTGAAAGAGATATTCTCGAGAAACCTGCATGATGACCACAAAAATATGGGTCACAATATCAAGAAAATAGGAACGTTTCCATGCTTGAGATGCAGGATGTGTCAATACATTACTACTGATCAGAATTATACACATCCAAATGGCTTTTTTATGTTTACTCCAAGGTTATACACAGACTGTAACACTAAGAACTTAATTTATATGGCCAATTGCACACAATGTACAGCATTTTACATAGGACTTACGAAAAGAAAATTAAAAGAACGAGTGTACAATCATGTGTACGATATAAGAAAACAAAATGAACTTAACGCACTGGCTAAACATGTTAAAGAGTTTCCAAATCATGAATTCAAGTTTAGGGTCCTGCAAACATTAAAAGATAATATAAAAATGGGTGATATGAACAACCATCTACATAAGTTAGAACTAGAGTGGATTCTCAGAACAGGAGCACACAGGGAACCAGGTATTAATAACTACTTATCATTAAAACCAATTTTGAAATAACAATGCAGTCTCATCAGTAGTGTAACACATTTGTGTTATGAAATACTTCACTATAGATTAATATTTTTAGAACATAGATATTATGAAGGATTGTATGAATAATAATTTTTATTTGAACTTTTTAAATATTATTTGTATATGTATTCATTAAATTTAGGTGAAAATTAATTTGATTTAAGAGAATACTAGCAACCTTGAAGTCACATACTCATGTATAATTGATTTTAATTTAACCATAATATATTTTATAATTTTAAAATTTATATATCACATGTTATATATTAATATATATAACAACACCAATATAGTATGATTTTAATAACTATAGAAAAAGTTGATACCTCCATGATGTTTTTACAATGTCTTTTTCATGTTGATAGGTATATCGTGAGACATGTATTATATTAATAATGAAATATTTAAAATTGTTTTTGAAGCAGTTTCACAACTCACAATATAAGACAAGTTGCCAGTACTCAATATTTAGATTAATTACGGAACAGATTTAAATATGGAATTTTTATATATTTAATTACGATATTTATTTTTGGTACATTTTCATAACATAAGTAATTATAGGAACAGCTACATGAAGTTATTTGATTAAATAAGTGAAGTTAGCAGATCATTTATTGTAAATATTTTATATACAGATTTGTCTTAGATAGATACACGTAATAATATAAAATGAAATTTCAGTATCTTCAGAATACACTAATAACATACTTAGAGATACGAGAAAAACTAACCTCATGAACATATATTGTCATTGTTATCTTGTTTTTTATAACTAAGAGACCATAGAATTATATTTTATATTAAGCTATAGGCACATTAAGGTTTCTACATAAAACAATATAGTTAATATAGTTCGTTGAGACAAGCTTATGGTTCCTGCATACTATGCAGTTCAGGCCTAAGATGTATTCAATATAGGCAACAGGATAGTTCTGAAGATTGAATTTGTAGAGTAGAAACAATATGTAATCAAGCATCAGAATTTTTTGAGATATAGCGCACAAGGATAAGCATAGAAAAGACAAGTAATTTACGAGGTAATGTGGAAAAATGCTTTTTGAGCACAACATGAACTGCGTTTAATAACACATGAAAGAATAAATGTGAATTTATAATGTTGATACTTTTTGATTCTACTGGGCATAGTTAATAATATTAGCGAAAAGTGGACTAGCACTTTAAAAGTAAAAATGAACGATTCACCACTTGAGCGCTAATGAATCCAGACTATGATGTTTAATGAAAGCTAATTTTTAGATAGGATCTTAGGTTTGATGCCTATTTATTCTAATATACACTTTTTATATTGTCATACACATGCATTATGGAAGTTTCTTTATAAACAGAACAGGAGTAGAAATATGACATAAGCTATATGAAGTATAAGAAGTATATGAGAATGAATAATGAGTAAATAAATGGAAAACTATGCATAACAGATATTAGAATCCCCATAAAGTTGAATAAGTTTTTAATATTTTTAACAATATTTTTTAAACAACTTAGGAATAATAGTTAGAATATGAAATGTGACTACTAAAGACTTTTGCTAGGATTTTGAAATAAACTAGTATTGTGCTTGCACAGAAGAAATGAGCTACATCTTTAAAGTCCTGTTTGACGTATTACTTAACAAGCTGTTAATTGATATGATTAAGAATTATCTAAATTGTATAAAATGGTCTCAGTGACTTGTGTTAGTAGATCTGATGAAGCGTGCGTTCCAGCACGTGAAAGCGCTTATCTTCTGCAGTTTTATGGAATAAAAGAATTTTATTGAATATTTTGGACTTCTCGTGGTGTATCCTGACTACTGTTCTACTTACTTGAGAAACCCAGAAAACAAATGTCTTCCATTTACTCCCACAGACTTTCTTGGTAGCAGGTGTTTGGAAGGCTAAAATAATACCTGGGAGAGGGGAAGCAAGCCTGGACCTTCTAACAATCACTGGAAGTGGAGAAACCATGCAGTTGATTTGAGGAACTTCAGATTGGGGTGAAAACTTTCTATCGGTTGATGAAGGAGGTCCTGTTTGGGTTCTAGAATCCATGGAGAATATTTCAGGTGAGACCTGAGGGAGGGTAACCAAATCTGACAAGACCAATAGGGGGCAATGAGGATTACCTAGGACTTTAAATGCTTTGCTTCCTAGAGAAACTTTGGGATCAAGGGTAGAGAGGATAAGGATCGAGAAGATCGGGAAGCCAATCGTGAATTAGAGCATCCCTCAGGGATCAGAGTGAAATAGTTTCTGCGCTTATTGTTCTGGGGTAAGCAAATAGGTCACAATAAGGCTGGCCCCAATGGCTGAAGATCAAGTCCGCTACTGATTGATTGAAGAACAACTCACAAGGGGTTATAATGGACCTGCTGAGCTTGTCTGCCAGAACGTTGGATATCCCCGGTATGTGAGTTGCAAGTAGAAAATGGTCTGAAGACATCACCCATTCCCAAACCCTCATGGCATCTCTGCACAATGGGTAAGAGTGGGTTCTTCCTTGTTTGTTTATGTACTATACCACTGACATGCTGTCTGTGTGAATCGCAGTCACTCCTCGAGGGAGAACATCCTGAAAGGCTTGGAACATGAGGAGGACTGCTCTTAACTCCAGATCATTGATATGCAGCCTGGTCTCTGTGTGTGACCAGGTGCCTTGGACTATCTTTCCCATGAAATGCCCCCACACAACAACTGGGAAGCATCCATGGTCACAGTGACTGAGGTAGTGGAATAAGGAAGGGTCTTCCTAACTTCAGGTTGTCCGACAGCAACCACCATTGTAGATATGTTTGGCAAACTGAAGTCAGCTTGATAGGAACAGACAGAGGCTGGTAGAGAACAGACAATTGAACAGCCATAGTTCATTAACGGACTCTCATAAATTACCTTGCAAGTGGGACTAAAGGGATGGCAGCCACTATAGATCCTAGAGCTTGAAGTATTACCCTTGTCAGTGGAAAAGCTTGGTTCAGGATAGTTCAGAGATGATCTCTAAAGGTATGAAAGTGATGAGGGAGAAGAGCTGCAATCTGGTTCACTGTGTCCAAGGCAGTTTCAATTAATTCTAAAGTCTGCAGAGGAGATACTTTCAACTTTGCCATATTTATAGTGATCCTCAGATGATTGGCGAAGTTGAAGGAGTAATCCCTGGCTTGTAGTAGTTAATGCCTGATTGGGGCAGTAAACAGCCAGTTGTCCAGATATGGAAATGCCTGGAATCTTTGCAGTCTCATATGAACTGTGACTACTGCCATGCACAGTGGTGAGTTCAAAGGGCAGAGCTCTGAACTGAAAATGATTGGCTCCCAGCCAGAAGCTCAGATGACTTCTGGAGTGTCTGTCTATTTTGATATGGTAGTACATATCCTTAAGTCCACTGAGCACATCCAATCATCTTTCAGCAGCAGTGGTAATATGGACTGAACCATCACCATTCAGAACTTTTAACAGCAGTGGTAGTATGGACTGAACCATCACCATTCAGAACTTTCAACAGCAGTGGTAGTATGGACTGAACCATCACCATTCAGAACTTTCAACAGCAGTGGTAGTATGGACTGAACCATCACCATTCAGAACTTTCAACAGCAGTGGGAGTATGGACTGGACCATCACCATTCAGAACTTTCAACAGCAGTGGGAGTATGGACTGAACCATCACCATTCAGAACTTTCAACAGCAGTGGTAGTATGGACTGAACCATCACCATTCAGAACTTTCAACAGCAGTGGTAGTATGGACTGAACCATCACCAGTCAGAACTGTGCCTTCTTTATGAGCAAATTTAATTTTCTTAGATCCAAAATGGACTGCAGATTCCCAGTTTTATTTGGCACTAAAAATAAGCTAGAGTAAGTTCAGAATTTCTTTGTTCAGTAGGGACCTCTTGGTGGCTCTTTTTTTGCAGTAGATTTAGAACTTGTGCTACTGCAAACTCTATCTGACTGGGTGGAATGTCAGGGAGTCTCTTTGGTCTCTCACAGAGGCAGAAGGATAAAGGGAATAACATACCTTTTGGATATAATCTTTAGCACCCACTTGTTTTGTGTTATATTGGTCCAGGCAGTCGGGTGCAGAGAAAAATGACCCCCGACTGCCTCCATAGATTAGCAGTCAGGCTGCACTTCAGGGGCACTGGAAGGGCCTATCAGAGATGGGCTCCCTGAAGCCCTGATTCTGTGGACCCCCTCTGCTCCTGGGGGTGGCATCTGCTGTTGAAACTTCTTCCTCTGCCCCTGAAAGAAGAATCGCCACATTGATCTTGGAAGACCCCTGGGATTTATGGAACTAGGTTTTCATTCCACTGCACTGGTTTCTAGAAAAGGTGCACTGTGGGGTTGAGAACTTGATCCCAACAGCAGATAAGGTCTTCACTTCTTGCTCATTACGGGTTATGGTCTCTTTGACCGATGGTTCAAAAAGTGAGGATCCATCAAAGGGGGCATTAACAAAGGACACCTTAAAGGGTTCTGTGAAATCATAAAGCCTCATCCAGGCATGTATTTGAATAGAATGTCTGATCTGGCTGCCCATGAGGCATCTTCCATGGAGTGGGAAATTAGCCTCATGGAAATATTAGACAAAAGAGTGGTCAGTCAGGGAGAGACCTTCCTGAAGTCCTCCACTGACATGATCATCTCCAGAGAGTCTTATAGCTCTTTCACCATTTCCCTCTAGAAACACATAAAGTGTGCCAGATAGTTCAATGCCCTCAGCGTGAAAGTGGCCAAGGCATAAACATGCTTACCAAACCTGTCCATCATTCTGGAATCTCTATTCAATGGATGGATAGTGAAGCTCTGTTTATGCATCTCCTTTTTGGTAGCTGCTGCCACAACCATGGCATCCAGTGTAATACCCTTGGTCCAATATGGGCTATCCTTGGTGGGAGATAAAAATTTGTCTGGAAGCTTGGGGACTGGTCCAATCAAGTCTGTGTCATTCCAGGCTCAGCTGGACACCAAATCCATAAGCTTGTCCTCCAGGGGAACCACCCAGGATATAGATAGGCCTGTCCAAAATGCCTCCAAAAATACACACTCCTCCGAGAATGGAGTTTAGGCTGACCAACCTCCTCTTTGTCAAAGGATCTCTAAATTGTATCCAAAGGAGACATCCTACAGCGGTGATCTAGGGTATCCTTCCCCTTAATCAAAGTCCATGTCCTCAGTGATGGACTCCAAGAGGGAGTCAATGTGCCTCCTTTTGCACTTCCTCTTATGGGGAATCTCCTCTGTGGGATGTTCAGTGGAGGTCTCATAACATGAAGGGATGCCCTCTGAGGAAAATATATGGAGGGCAGTCTGGATGGGTTGACTCATGACAGGAATGACAGCCTCAGGTCTCTGATCCAAGGGAAGTCAACAGAATGGGTCATAGCTCTTTCTACCAATAGGAATGCCATGGAACCTGGAGAATCCCTCCTCAGTTCCACTGGAGCTGAGGCTGTAGAGGAAGAGAGGGTTGGGATCCTCGAGCCCTGGGTCCCTGTGAGAATCAGACACAAAGTGAGAATCGGACCCAAACTGTCCAGTGCTGAATTGCTAAGGGGCAAGATGGCTCTGACAAAGTAGGAGCTGAACCCCTCTCCTAGATCCAACAGAAACATCCCAGATATGAGACCCGCTATGATCTCGAGCCAATGAGGTCAAGGCAATGGTGAGATTGGAGAAAAGCAAGCTTCTTACACTTGACCTCAGATCTCTCAGTTGGCTATGATCCTGAAACTCCAAAACTAAGGGATGGATCAGAGAAGGAGACTGGACTTGGAGAGAGACACTAGCAGAACCCAGAGGGGATGGAGTGGAGAAGACCCCCAGCTGGTTCTGAGTCTTGAGAATTTTCCTAATCATCAAGTCCATGTCAGCCTCTGAAAGACTTCTAGAAGACCTGGGCAAAGTCACCGATGGGGCCTGTAGTGCCTAGAGGGAGCATGTTGCAGTCCAAGAGGAGGGGCTGACTCCAGCATGGGACCCTTCACTGTAGTTCTGCAGACTTAGGATCTGAGGTAGAGGGAGCAGCTTCTGGAGAACTTTAGATCAAGTGTGACCCTAATGGATCCGAAGACTGCTTCTGATCCACCAGAGCTGAAGTAGGTCTAGGATCCAAAGTGGTCAGATCAGAGGGGTTCATAACCTTAGCAGGTGGCTCCGAAAACACCCTCAAGGTTTTATGAGAATGCTTCTTGGAGTTGGACCCAGAAACACTCTTGAAGGGGGGGTTGAGCCCCTGGAGAAGATGCAGGAAAAAGGCCCTTTAGAATTAGCTTGTTTCTGGTGTTGACTATAGCTCTGGGATTGAAACTTTCACAAATAGAGCAGGCCGACTGCAGATGTTCAGGGCCCAGACAGTAGACAGACAAAGAATGTGGACTGAATGCATTAACTTATGGCTGCATTCCAAACACCTTTTGAAACCAGAGGGTTTGTCAGCCATGAATACAGTACCCAAGCAGATACAAGCAAAAGTGGCTAGACAGCACTGAGAAGAACCACCATACACAGCTCAACCACTAAACTACACCACAACAACTATTACGACTTTTTTTTTTTTTTACAGGATAACAAGAAGAGAAAAGGAGAGCCAGCTGACTAATGGCTACTCAAAAGTGAGGGACGGGAATAACAAACCCCCATTAAGGAAAGGGAAAACTAAACCCCACGCAATGCTCATCAGAAAAAGGGAGGGGAGGAAGGTACAACTAGAGCAACACAAATAAAGAAACAGCAATAATCTGAGGAAAGAAAACAGGAAATCCAATAGATTAGCTTGAGGCTATGTGACTACATCTGACTTTGCTGGCAGCAAATGATATCTGAGGAGATTGGTTGGAGTGCAGGGCATTATGGGAAGTGGGAAAAGCTTGATACATGGATCTTAGTCTGAAGAAATGCATCTGAATCGAATCAGAGGGTCAGATCCGTGACCTATATGTGAGGAAGAGACAACATCAGATCAAATGTTAAGCACCACTGCTTCAGTTGTTAAGATCCAATATCATGCTTAGCAGCTAAATCTACCAGCTCTGGACAGCAAATGGCAATTGCAGAATTAAAAACAGATTTCTTTTTGCTTGCTGTATCCGGCAGCAATCTGTACCTGACTTTCATTAACATAAGGTAACTTGTCATGCTGTTTTTCTGACACTGCTCACCTAGCACTTTTTAATTAGTAGTACATGGAGCAGATAACGTTCCATGCACTACAAAGAGTTCTGATCATGTTTCTGATCGCAACTCTTTATTATGTGTTCACTTTCGAGGTGAATTTCTTGGCACCCATATCTTGAACACTTTGTTGTGATCACAGGCTCCATCATAATCTTCTATATTAAAGGGTATCACTTTTATAAGCACTGTCTATATTTTTTTCTCAGCACTTGTATGTATATGCTGCCTAAACATGTTTTGCGTCATTGACACCCATTTCCTGACTACACGTTTCTGTTTGTTCTAAGGCCAGTGGATGTTAGCCCCCTTTTCTATTCTCTACTTTACATAAACTACTGATGTTTATTTCCCATTTTTGTATTCTGCAATTTTCTAGGAATAGATGAAATATGTCTTTAATGAATCAGACATTTCTTACGTTTATCAAATACCAAAATAAAACATAAATACCGCATGGAAAATAATTACGTCAGATGCAATGAGATTTTTATCTGTTATTCGGAGTTCATGCACTGAATGCAACAACCTGTAAAGTTTCACTCAACTACATATGCAACTCATAGGTTCATAGGTTCATAGGTAGGTACTAGGCTATTGGCCCTAGGGCCTATATAAGCCTAGCCAAAAGGTACCCTGGCTTTTGCCACCCAAGAAAATTATTTTCCTATGCCCCTGTCGAGCAGAGCCACAGAAGTGATTCCCGGGGTGAATTTCTTATCTCCCATCCAATTATCAAGATTTTTCTTGAAGAGTGCTAATGAGGGACTTTATTTGATATAGATAGGCAGTTTGTTCGAGAGTATGGGACGTTTCTGGGACAGGAATCGATCCCTCCGGCATGTTCTGTTTATTGTGGTGACAAGGTTTAGGTCCCTAGAGCATGTAGCTTGGAGGGATTGTTTTTTCTTTAAGTGGAGTATGTCCAAAAGCTCTGGGTTTGACATAGCTTTGTGTGTTAAGCAGAGATCGCCTCTGAGTAGGCAATATGCGATGGAGTAAAGCTGGAGTTTTTTGAGACGGTCTGTGTAGGGCATCTGTTTGAGGCCAGTAATCCTCTTTGAGAGATATTTCTGTGGCCTTTCCAGTTGTTGTAGATGTCTTGTGAGGTACATACCAAAAGGGGTGTTGTACTCTATAATAGGTCTAATGAGTGACGAGTAGAGGGGAACAATGACCTCCTGGATGAGAAACCATTTGTGATGAGGTGTGCCATGTAGAAGGATTTCCTGACTGCTGTGGTGATGTGATTATCAAAGGAGAGACTACTGTTCACATGTGTCCCAAGGTCTCATCACACTTTCGGTGTTAAGTATACTACCTCCTATGTGGTAGTTCATGCGTACAGAGTTTTTACCAAAAGGGATGACAATGCATTTTTTGTCATTGAGCTGGAGGCCATGGCTTTGACACCAGACATCTGTATCACCGAGGCCCTTTTGTAGGATGTCCACATCTTTTGGAGTTTTGATTATGGCTCCTAGTTTGCAGGCATCTGTGAACTTTGTTAGCCAAAGACCTTCTGTGTTAGCCTGTACTTCAGAGAAGTAGATGCCACACAGGAGAGGACCCAGGATTGAACCCTGTGGTACTCCACTTGTCACTGGTCTGAAGTCGGATTTGGAGTCTGCTACTTTCACAGTGAGGGTTCTCTCAGTGAGTCAGTTGGCAACCCATCTTGTGACACAGGGATTTATACCTAGTTTAGTGAGTTTATCTATAATTTCAGAGTGGGGGATGGTGTCAAAAGCCTTGGTGAGATCTAGATAGGCTGTGTGAACCACCTTACCCTCATCTACAGCTTTGGTGACCGCTTCAAAGAAGTCTGTCAGGTTTAGGAGACATGATCTGCCTTTTACAAACCCGAACTGGGTGGAGTCCTGAGTTTGAAGATTACCAGTGTCATTGCTTATAAGTTCCATGATAATACGTTCTATAGTCTTGCAGACCAGGCTCATCAGGCTAATGAGGCAGTAGTTTCTAGTGTCCGTGGTGGCTCTCCCTTTGTGGAGTGGGATAACCATCACTGTGCGCCATTCAGTGGGTACATAGCCTGAGGTGGCTTTGGAGAGTGTGTTTGTTACCTGTGCAGCTGTAATTACAGGAACTTTGCATTTTTGCGGTATAGAGATGGGCCCTTTAGGGGATGAGAGGGGGGGGGTAAAGTTAGCACTGAACCTATCTGCCAGGATGTTGGCAATATCAGTTGGTTCTGTATATTTAGTGCCATTGTGCTCTAACTCAGAGCAGATCTGAGTGTTGCCATTGAGATTCTTGACATAGCTATAGAATGCTTTGTGGTTGTCTTTTGAGTCAATGGTAATTTTTTTTTTGTAACTAGCTTTGGAGGATTTTATGAGGGATCTCAGCTTCTTACTGAGGCTGACCAGGGAGTTTGTTCAATCATGGGATTTTACTCTTTTTTGCAACAGTTTCTTTCTTTTGTTGCAGAGTTTGTTTATGGCAGGGGAACATCAGACTGGCTTCCTTTTTTTTGGAGGATAGCATCTTGGTTCGGTTAGGGATTGCATGATCCATGCACTCGTGTAAGTGCTTATAAAGTGCATTTGTGTAGGATTCAGTAGTCATACCTCTATTGTCCGTCAGCATGGGTGTCATGAAGTTTGCCACTTCTGTCTTAAGAAGCGTGAAGTTGGCTTTGGAGACATATTTTACGGTGGTTTCCCTAATGGGGGGTGGGGGGGTGAGGATGTCTAGGGTGATTAGCTTGTGGTTGGATCTGACCAATGAGGAAATGACCTCTGGTGTGGAGCACCGGTTGCCCATGTTGGTAATAACAAGGTCTAGGATATTGCTGCCCATGTGGGGGTGTGGCTATGTTGATCCAAGGCATTGGAATTTATGAATTCTAGAAAACGTTGAACACAAGAGATGGTACATGAGTAGTTTTCCAAGTTAATGGTGGGGTAGTTGAAAGCGCCCATTATTAGGGTGTTACGTTGTACCCTAATATTTTCCAGTGTGTCAAGAAATGAGGAGTGGGAATCCTGGGACATGGTGGGGGATCTGTAGCAAGCTACAATTTGGATTACGGTCTTACCCAGAGTTAGTTGCACTTGGATAATCTCAGATGCATTATGCTGAGCAACTAGCCTGGAGGTGTGGATATCCTTAATGAATATGGACACTCCTCCTCCTTTAGTGTTTCAGTCCAGGTTAGATGGCCGAAAGGTGTGGTATGAATTATAGCCTGGCAATGCAGGAGTACTATCTAGAGCCTTGAACCAGGTCTCTGTCACTGCACAGATGTCGATGTTCTCCGTTTTAAGGAGTGCCTCAAGTGAGTGCATTTTGAGGTTTAGACTTCTAGCAGTGAGTAGCAATACCCTCAGATTCTGCTTGCTTGTACCTGTTACAGTGGTGAATTTGTCATTTTAACCTTGCCTAAAAAAGGCACTATAGGGGTGGCTAGAGCCTTAGCCAGTATCTGGAATCCCAGGGGCGACAGGTGCAGGCCATCTCTGGCAAAGCATCATGGTTTGTCGATCATGTCATCCCAGGCAGAGAAATACTGGATCCCCTTAGAATGACACCAGAAGCTTAGCCAATTGTTGAAGTCATTTTGTCCTTGTACTGTGTTATAATTCTGGGTGATGGCAGGATGCTACTCAGGGCTAGGGTCATACCTGCCTGGGCTACAAGATCAGACAGCTCCTCCATATCCCCTTTCATATAGTCCAGGAAGGGACGTCTCAGGTCATTCACACCAACATGGACAACGACAGAGTCATATTTGTACTTGTTGTGGAGTGACCAGAGTGCATGCATTATGTGGCGGATCCTGGTACCCGACAGGCAGCTGACAGTAACTTTCTCTTTGTTTCTCCTGATGAGTGGAACATCAGTGTTCCTGACTATAGAGTCACCTGTGACTAGAGTGTTGGGTACGTTGTTATGCCTTATGGGCTGTGGTTGAGTGGCACACTGAGTATGTGGGCTATGTGTCATTTGGGTTGTGTTGGGGGGTGGAGGTTGCTTGTGTTTCTGCTTTGGAGGTTCCTGTTGCTTGGGCACATTTTTACTGAGAGCCTCCATGAATGTAGGTGTGTGTTTTGTGTTTCTATGTGTGTGTTTTGGTGTTGTAGGTTTTAAGGGACTATGTGATTAGTGTGGTGTGGTGCAAGTGTTTACCTTCCCCTCTTCTCTGTCTAGTCCAGTCTTGGGTGAAGAGAGCTTTGTTTCCATTTTGGCTATATAAGTGCATCTCTCACAGGTTGTAGTGTTGGGAGGTAGGAGGAGAGGGTTGTCTGTGTACATGAGGCAATTGCTGCATTGCCCCAAGATGCCCAGATTCATCAGGTAGACAGGAGAAAACACCAGGAGCTGACAGTTAGACATGCCTGGATAGGTGCTTATTTGTTAAGTACTAGAAACTGTTTTCCTCTAGACAAGTGAGGAAAGTTGAGTGCTGTAGTAATTTGTAGCTTATTTCATGCTTACAATGAGTTCTGAACAAGTGCTGAGCTCAAAGAAACAGACTTGAGTACTGAAACTAAAAAACTGGCTAGTTCTAAAAAACAAAATTAAGCTAGAAGGCTTCCCTCCAACACAGAAAGTCTTGGGGGCTCAGAAGCCCACAAACAGTCCTGGACACAGCAAATCTGTATCCAGACTAGACTACCCACAGGAAAAGCAGGAAACAAAGCTTAGAAAATTATTATTATTTTTTTTAAGTGGAAAGAGAGAAAGGAGGAGCAGAAGCTAACTGGGTTGGCCTTCCCAAATGTTCTCCCTGTATTAGGTAGAATGAGGCAATGACACTAGACTGGGAGGAGGGTCCCAGATCAAATTTATTTATTTATTTATTTATTTATTTATTTATTTTACATTTGTTGACCGGGCTAGTCTAGCTGGATATATTTCCATTTTCAGTAGAGGCCCGGGGAGAAAAGCTCCACACAGAAATACACATAAAAAGGAAAAAAAAAACATACAATCAAAAAGCAATGTCAATAATAACAAATGGCAATATAATGTCAAAATAAAAACTTAATTAAGAAAATATATCAAAATTTTAACTTGTATGAGTGACAAAGATTCATGTTGAAGGATGAGATGACAGTGAGAAAATGTAGGGTGACAAGCTGTTGTTGAGTTTGAGCTTAGCAAAAGGATAAATATCAGAGAAAGAGAGCAGAATTACTATAAGAGGATAAAAAATGAAGCCATATAAGAGAGGAATGTAAAACAGTAAAGGCAAAGAAGCAGAAAAGACCTGTTAGATATAAGCTAAAGAGAGGTAAAGGAAAATATGAGTTAGGAAGAAAAAAAAGTTATAAAAAGAAAAGAATAAAGAAAAAAAGAGAGAGTGGAGGGTAATTGAGGAGGACGATAACAGATGTAGGTAGGAAGATTAGTCAGGCTTTATACAGGAACAGAGACAATGACTGTTGAAGTAGTTCTTCATTTCTTGTTTGAAGAGAGGCAGGGATGCGAGTCGAGTGATTTCACTGGGTAGCATATTCCAGCTCCTACCAATTGTGTTAGAGAATAGGGAGTCGCCGGCTGAGTTATTGGACTTTGTAAGGCAGGCCATTAGTTTCTTAGAAGATCTAAGAGAGTTGAGATTATTATAAGGGATTAAAAGTTGAGAAAGAATAGGGGTTTTATTGGGCTGGTAGAGTAATCTGTGTGCAATATTGAGTTGGGGAATAAGCAAAAGGTGTTGAAATTCCACCCATCCTAGTTGTTTCAGGTTCACACAGTGATGTGTTCTATAAGGGTTGCCAGTAGCAAATCTGGCAATGCTGTAATAGGATGCGGCAAGTTTGTTAAGGTTGGCTTTCTTGAGGTTGGTAAAGATTGGAGAAGCATAGAGAAGTGTAGATATAAGATAGGAGTGGGCAGTTATGGCTCTGGCAGAATCAGTTAGGTAGGGTTTAATTCTATATAAGGATCCAAATTTACAGTAGGGGCAGGCAACTGCAAAGCCTCCAACTATAAGAACAGCATACAAATAGGGAGGGAAGGTGGGAAACAAACTGCAGAAATGTTTCTCAAAGCAGAAAAGCAGCAGTGAGCCTTTAAATGAAAGTTTTAAACAGCTAAAGGAGCCTCTAGATAAAGAGTTTAACTGCAACAAGTTATCAGAAACAAGCAACCCAACAGATGCTTAATAAAAGTGGACAATTTCCAGTTAATACCTCACACACTGTGAAACTAGCTAGAAAAATATACAGTACACAAAGTGCTATAAATAACTCGAAAAAATAAGCAAAAAAAAGGATACTTAATGTTATATATTATAGATCCAAGTTTGCTCAGTGTCCTTCCTTCGATTAGCTCAGTGTGAAATGGCAGAAACACTCACAAACATAACTTCTTAGGTAACAGAAAGTTGAAACCTGAGACAACTTTTAAAAAACAAAAAGCTCAAAAGAACCAATGAGGTGCTTAGTCTAAGCTGTAGTCCAGGTGACCTCAGTCAGCCAATGACCTTAAACAATTCTCTCTCACTGAAATGCCTGATGGCTTTGGCTAAACCAAGATGTCCCTGAATATGTGCTCAGACACACAGCCTCCACAAACACTAGGCCCAAATACAAGCCTGAATATGGACAATGCTACAAATATCCCCACTACTTAGAAACAAACTGCAGAAATGTTTCTCATAGCATAAAAGCAGCAGTGAACCTTTAAATGAAAGTTCTAAACAGCTAAAGGAGCCTCTAGAGAAAGCTGTTAACTCAGCTACACGTCTATTTAAGCCAGATCAAAATAACATCATATAGAGGTAAATTGCTAATTCTGGCATCCATTTTTTGTGATGAAGAGAAACAAAAAACACAAAAATTCTTAACAAGAATGAAATAGCTTTGCTGCAATGCCTTAGGCCAGTAACAAATTATGTAAAATCTGCATGAATCATGCTTCTGTTTTCAGTTCCTCGCTCATTATCGTGTTTCAGTTCCTCGCTCATTATCGTGTTTCAGTTCCTCGCTCATTATCGTGTTTCAGTTCCTCGCTCATTATCGTGTTTCAGTTCCTCGCTCATTATCGTGTTTCTCTACAAAAAAATGCAAATTGCCTTTCAGAGTTTGTTAAGCAAACCAGCACGTCTTAGCTGGACAACAAATATATTTCAAACCATACTTCTGAAAGGAGAGACAATTTTGCTCATGACACTGTTACTCTTCTGAGTATTCCTTTGAGAGTCTACCTTTATTAAGCTGAAATGAAAAAAAATTATACTTATACTGCTTGCTTAATTTAAAAATAGTTTTAACTTATTAGATGGTAGACTGGGTGTGTGTGTGTGTGTGTGTGTGTGTGTGTGTGTGTGTGTGTGTGTGTGTGTGTGTGTAGCTATTATTTATTTATTTTATGTGTTTTAGGTTTTTATCTACCTTGAACTGCTTTGCTGATATCCAGACCATATTTGCATACATATATAAATATATATATATATATATATATATATATATATATATATATATATATATATATACACACACACACACACACACACACACACACACATATATATATATATATATATATATACACAGTTGCCATGTTTTTGTAATATAAAAAAATGAGACCATAATAAATCATTTCAAAACTTTTCCCACCTTTAATGTGACCTATAACCTGTACAATTCAGTTGAAAAACAAACAAATCTGTTAGGGGAAAAATATGAAAAATAAAAAAAGTACAATACACCGGTTAGATAAGTGTGCAGATCTTTAAACTAATACTTTGTTAAAGCACCTTTTGATTTAATTACAGCATTCAGTCTTCTTGGGTACACACCTGGCATCAATTAAAGAGACTCTGAATAATTCCAAATAAAGTTCAGCTGCCCTAATAGGATTTTCCTGACATTTACTCAGTTGCCTGCTACAGCAAAAGCCATGGTTCGCAGAGAGCATACAATGCATCAAAGGATAGGTATCAGTCAGTCAGGAGAAGGGTACAAAAAATTTCTACACCATTGGATATACCATGCAACACAGTGAAGACAGTCATCAAAAAGTGGAGAAAATGTGGGACAACAGTGATGTTGCAAAGAACTAGACATTCCTTCAAAATTGATGAAAAGTCAAGATGAAAACTGGTCAGGGAGGCTGCCAAAAGACCTACAGCAAAACTGAAGAAGCTGCAGGAATTTCTGGCAAGTACTGGTTGTGTACTACATGTGACAACAATCTCCAGTATTCTTCATATGTTTGGACTATGGGGTAGGGTTGAAAGATGGAAGCATTTTCCTACACAGAAAAACATCCAGGCCTTGCTAAAATTCACAAAACAATACATAAGTCCCCCAAAAGCACGTGGGAAAATGTGTTATGGTCTGATGAGACAAAAGTTGAACTTTTTGGCCACAATTCCAAAAGGTATGTTTGGCACAAAAAGAACACTTCACATCACAAAAAGAACACCATCCCCACAGTAAAGCATGATGGTGGCAGTATCATGCTTTGAGGTTGCTTTTCTTCAGCTGGAACTGGGGCTTTAGTCAAGGTGGAGGGAATTATGAACATTTCCAAATACCAGTCACTTTAGACCCAAAACCTTCAGGCATCTCCTAGAATGCTGAAGATGAAAAGGAATTTTACCTTTCAGCATGACAATGACCCCAATCATACATCCAAATCAACAAAAGAATTGCTTCATCAGAAGAAAATTAAAGTTTTGGAATGGCCCAGCCAGAGCCCAGCCAGAAATCCAATAGAAAATCTGTGGGGTGACCTGAAGAGGGCTGTGCACGAGAAATGCTCTCACAATCTGACAGATTTGGAGCACTTTTGCTAGGAAGAGTGGGCAAATATTGCCAAGTCAAGATGTGGCATGCTGATAGACTCCTACCCAAGAATACTGAATGTTGTAATTAAATCAAAAGGTGCTTTAACAAAATATTAGTTTAAGGGTATGCACAGTTATGCAACCAGCTTATAGGTTCATAGGTTCATAGGTTCATACTAGGCTATCTGCCCTAGGGCATTTATAAGCCTAGCCAGAGTGTGTTTCGCTTTCGCCACCCATTTTAAATGAATTTTGCTATGCCCTTTTTCGAGGTTAGTATACTGTGCCTCTGTCTAACAGTGACACAGAAGTGATACCTGGGGTAAACCTACTATCTCCCATCCACTCATCAAGATTCCTCTTGAAGAGAGTCAATGAGGGACTCTGCCTAACCTGGACTGGGATTTTATTCCAGAGTGAAGGGAGCCTCTGGGTTATGAATCTGTCCCTCCAGCATGTCCTATTTCTTTCAGTGCTGAGGTTCAAGTCTCTCGAGCGCGTAGCTCGATGGGACTTGGATTTTCTGAGGTGCAGCATGTCCATTAATTCCGGGTTGGACATGGCTTTATATGTCAGGCACAGATCGCCTCTGAGCAGGCGGTATGCCACTGAGTAGAGCTGGAGTTTCTTTAACCGGGCAGCATATGGCATCTGTTTGAGCCCTTTGATTATCTTGGTGAGGTACTTTTGGGGTCTTTCCAGTTGCTGCAGGTGTCTGGTAAGGTTTATCCCAAAAGGGGCATTGTACTCAATTATGAGCCTGATGAGGGATGAGTAAAGAGGCACGATGACCTCCCCTGATCTAGATGTGAATCCCTTAATGATTAGGTGGGCTATATAAAATGTTTTTCTAACCACTTTGGCCACATGGTTGTCAAATGAGAGATTGCTATCAACTTGGGTCCCCAGGTCCCTAATTACTTCTTCCATACTTAAGGGATTACCACCAATGTGGTAATTTGTGGGCACTTTGTTTTTGCCAGAGGGGATGACTATAGACATTTTGGCGTTTAGCTTGAGGCCATGGCTCTGGCACCAGTTGTCTGTTTCTATGAGGCCCTTTTGTAGGATGCTTGTGTCAGCTGGAGAGTCGATTATGGAGCCCAGTTTGCAGTCATCTGCGAACTTGGTCAGCCACAGTCCTTCCGTGTTAGCCTGTACCTCCAAGAAATAAATACCAAACAAGAGAGGTCCCAGGACTGAGCCTTGTGGGACGCCACTTGTAACTGGTTTGGAGCATGACATGGCTCCAGCAATTCTAACCATGTGAGTTCTGTCCTTGAGCCAGTTTGCAACCCATCTAGTGACATAGGGGTTTATATTTAAGCTGGTGAGCTTATCTATAATACCCGAGTGGGGTATTGTATCGAAGGCTTTTGCAAGGTCCAGGTAGGCTGTGTGGACCACCTTTCCCTCGTCAATGGCCTTGGTGACTGTTTCAAAGAAATCAACCAGGTTTAAGAGGCAGGATCTGCCCTTAACAAAGCTGAACTATGTAGGATCCAGTGTCTGTAGGTCCCCAATATCTTTATTTATGAGGTCCATGATGATCCATTCCATAGCTTTGCAGACCAAGATAGTCAGGCTTATGGGGCGATAGTTTCCAGGATCCATTGAGGCATCACCTTTGTGGAGAGGGACCACTGTTGCTGTACACCACTCTTTGGGTACATATCCTGTAGTAAGGCTGAGATTGAACAGTAGTTTTATGTTTGGGTTTAGTTCTTCTTGGAGTTCATGTAGGATGCAGCCCGGGACACCGTCTGGTCCCATTGATGCTGTGTTTTTTGCTTTGGAGAGGGCGGCTCTTACCTGAGCATCTGAGATGTCAGGGGGTCAGCACTCTGCCGGAATAGATATTTGCCCTTTTGGTGGGGAAGGGGGGGAGAAGTTTGCGCTGAACCTGTCAGCTAGGATATTGGCAATGTCTGTGGGTTCGGCGTATTTTTTTGTCATTTTGGACTAATTCTGAGCATATCTGGGAATTCCCACCCAGGTTCCTAACATAACTAAAGAAAGCCTTGTGATTATCCTTAGTGGCCTGTGCAATTTTTCTCTCGAAGCTGGCCTTAGACGATTTTATGAGTGCCCGTAGTTTTTTGCTAATACAGATCAGAGATGCCTTCCCTTTTTGGGATTTTGCTCTATCATGTGGTAGCTTCCTCCTTCTATTGTATAGTTTGTTTATGGCTGGGGACCACCAGACAGGATGCCTAACTTTGGAGGATTGGGTCTTGGTTTTATTTGGGATTGCATGATCCATGCATTCCTGAAGGTGTTCATAGAATGCATTTATAAAGGATTCTGTGGTCTGGGCCGCATTTTCCACAGGCCCGGGGGTTTTGAAGGATTCCACCTCAGTTTTGAGGAGTGTGAAATTTGCTTTAGAGAAGTTTTTCGCTGTGGTTTTCTGGGCAGGGGCTGGGGTCGGGATGTGAATATCTAGTGAGATTAGTTTATGGTCTGATCTTACCAGTGAGGGATACACTTCTGGTCTGGAGCATAGAGTCCCCATGTTGGTGATGATCAGGTCCAGTATGTTTTCCCCTCTTGTGGGAGTGGTAACACGTTGTTCCATAGCATTTGAGTTTATAAATTCTAGGACCCTTTGGGCTAGGGTATTGGAGCTACAGTAATGCTCCCAGGCTATGTTTGGGTAGTTGAGGTCGCCCAATATAATGGTGTTTGGAGAGACCTTCATATTTTCCAGTGTTTTGGAGAGACCTTCATATTTTCCAGTGTTTTGGAGAGACCTTCATATTTTCCAGTGCGTGCATCTTGAGGTTTAGACTTCTGGTGGTGAGTAGCATTACTCTTAGTTTCTTATCCCTTGTGATACCTATGGAGGTGGGTTTGTCTTTTGAGTCTTGCCTAAAAAAGGCACTATGGGGGTGGCAAGAGCCTTTTCCAATATCCGAAAGCCCAGGGGTGACAGGTGCAAGCCATCCCTAGCGAAGCATCGTGGCTTGTCCAGCATGTCATCCCAGGCTGACAGGCATTGGATCCCCTTTGAATGACACCAATACTTAAGCCAATTGTTGAAATTGATCTTCTTGTCTTCATATTGTGGCATCATTCTTGGTGAGGGTAAGATGCTACTCAAGGTCAGGGTCATACCGGCCTGGGCTACATGCTCAGAGAGCTCCTCTATGTCTCTTTTCATGCAGTCCTGGGAGGTACATCTCAGGTCATTCACACCAGCATGGACAATGACTGAGTCATATTTGTACTTGCCTTGGAGTGACCTGAGTGCTTGTATTATGTGGCGGATCCTAGCACCCGACAGGCAGCTCACCGTGACCTTCTCCTTGTTCAGCCTGGTGAGCGGGACGTCAGTGTGCCTGACGATAGTGTCACCTATTACAAGTGTATCAGGTGTGTTGTTTAGTCTTAAGGGCTGTGACTGTTCGGCACACTGGCTTTGTGAGCTATGTGTTGCACGTGCTTTGTTTTGGGGTAGCGGTTGCTTAGGTGTCTGCTTTGGAGGTCTCTGCTGCTTAGGCAGATTTTTATTTAGAACCTCCGAGTATGTTTTTGTGTGTTTATGTGTTTGGTTTGCTGTCGTGGTATGTCTATGTGAGACTGGAATTGTAGTGAGTGTGGTTTCCTTCTCCTCCTGACTGGATACGCCAGTACTGAGTTGAGAGAGCTTAGCCTCCAGTTTGGCTATATGGTTGCATCTCTCACATGTGTTGGAATTTGTTGGGAGGAGGAGAGGGTTGTCTGTGTACATGAGGCAGTTGCAACATTGCCTCAAGATTCCCAGATTCACCAGCTGGACCAGAAAGGAGATTGACAACTGACCTTTGGACATGCTAGAATAGTATTGGGAATTCCTTTATAATTGAAAAAAAGGGCAAATGGGGAACAAAGTACTCAAGGGAAGTTTGTGAGGGTGTAGTGCTTTTAATTTTTTAGTGCTGACTTATATAATTGCTTTAGTGAGCAAGTGCCAGGCTTTAGAGTGGGAATAGGGTGTTTATTATGAGAACTAGATCAGTTCTAAGGGAAAAAGTGAAGAGCAGACTTTGTGGAGCCAAGAATGGTTTAAACCCAATGAAGCGGCACTGCCCAATGCTGCGCTATGCGCAAAATCGTGTAAAGCCGCGTTAAAGCGGGTTTTATACAGGGGGACTTGAAAGAGCTAGAAATTGGCCCAAAACAGCCAATAGACTACCAGATTCTTGTGCTGGGAACACTCCTCCAGGGATAGATAGGCTGCTCCAAGCTGCCCACTGCCACTGGTGAATAAAGAAACCTCCCTTTATCCAAGAAAGGAAATAGGCAAAGCAGGAACTTTCCAAAAGTCCAGAATACAGCAAAGCCTGTATTTGGACTACTCTAGGTCAGGAAAGACGGGAAACAAGGAATTTTTTTTTCTTTTTTGCAATAAACAGCAGGAAAATGCAATAAATATGTAACACAGGCTAGCGCACTTGAGTGTGTAGCCTCAACAGGTAAATGCAACAAACAGGACAAACTTTAAAAGTGCAGGTGCAAAAACAACAGTTTAAAACAGTTCAAGAAGCAGAAATACTTGCAGTTTAGCTAGATTGGACAGTCGCCCAGGTAGTAGCAGGAAAACAAACACTTTTATCAGGTTAGCAGTCACTCTTTTAGCCTCTCTGCTGCTAGCACCACTCTGCAGGACCACAAGGAGCTTGGCTGAGTAGTAACAAGCGCAAAAAACGCGCCAAAGTGGGTTTTATACAGGGGGACTTGAAAGAGCTAGAAATTGGCCCAAAACAGCCAATAGACTACCAGATTCATGTGCTGGGAACACTCTTCCAGGGATAGATAGGCTGCTCCAAGCTCCCCACTGCCACTGGTGAACAAAGAAGCCTCCCTTTATCCAAGAAAGGAAATGGGCAACACAGGAACTTTCCAAAAGTCCAGAATACAGCAAAGCCTGTATTTGGAATACTCTAGGTCGGGAAAGATGGGAAACAAAGATAATTTTTTTTTTCTTTTTTGCAACAAACAGCAGGAAAGTGCAATAAATATGTAACACAGGCTAGCGCACTTGAGTGTGTAGCCTCAACAGGTAAATGCAACAAACAGGACAAACTTTAAATTACAAGCGCAAAAGGGCACTAAAGCTGGCTTTAAAGCAGGGTGTTAGAAAGAGATAGGAAATGGCCCAAAACGGCCAATAAACTACAGGTCACTGGGCTGGAACCACTCCTCAAGGGACAGATAGGCTGCTCAGAGCTCCCCACTCTCACTGGTGAACAAAGAAGCTTCCCCCTATCCAAATAAGGATATGGGCAACACAGGAACTATGACACAGCCCAGAGATCAGCAATACCTGAAGACTGGACTATTCTAGTTCAGTAAAGGCAGGAAAAAAGGATTTTTTTTTTTTTTTTTTTTTTTTTTTTTTTTTTTTAGCAGAAATTAGGAACAGAAACACAGTAAATGCTTTAATTCGGCTAGCACACTTGAGTGTGTAGCCTACCAGTTAAACTAAGTTAAAACAAACTTTAAAAGTGCAAAAAACTCAGAAATACAGGCAGGAATACAATAAAACAACTTTGCAGAGCTTATTTAGTTAAAGAAATAGAGAAGTTTATATATACAGAAAAGCAGCTAAAACACACAAACACTTCAGATGCAGTGCAACCTAGAGCAGTTGTAGCAATATTAAGGCAATTACAGTTATAATAAATGCCCTGAAATATACTCAAATGTTCTCTCTGTACTAGGTAGAATGAGCTAATGACACTAGAATGGGAGGAGTGCCACAGATCAGATTTACAGTAAGGGCGGGCAACTGCAAAGCCACCAAGTATAAGAGCAAGACACCAACTGGGCAGGAGGGTGGAGACAATAGGCTACAGCCAGTAGCACTAGAGAAAGCCACAAACAGATAAAGATTTGTAAAGATACAGAATGCTTTTAACTGCAGCCAAATCAGTTACTTGTGCAGATTAGTTAATAGCAATAAAATACACTCGAATACTAAAAAAACAGACAATAAAAATGCTATATATTAATTGTTAAAAACAATAATCTGTATAAATAATCGAAAAAAACAGGATACTTATATATCTCAGCTAACAGCTGCGGTCAACAACTCTTATCCACTCTGCTCAGTGTATAGACAGAAACCCTATCAAAGTTAGGGCTTAAATACCAGAAGAACAACATTTTTTTTACAAGAATACAAAAGAACCAGCCCCCACTCAGCAGACTATTAACACAATATAGCTAAGTTAAAGAGAGGCTTCAGCTAGAAACAATAGCCTATAGCCAGTAGCACTAGAGAAAGCCACAAACAGATAAAGATTTGTAAAGATACAGAATGCTTTTAACTGCAGACAAATCAGTTACTTGTGCAGATTAGTTAATAGCAATAAAATACACTCGAAGACTAAAAAGCAGACAATAAAAGTGCTATATATTAATTGTTAAAAACAATAATCTGTATAAATAATCGAAAAAAACAGGATACTTATATATCTCAGCTAACAGCTGATGTCAACAACTCTTATCCACTCTGCTCAGTGTGTATAGACAGAAACCCTATCAAAGTTAGGGGTTAAATACCATGTTTTTTATTTTTTTATATTTTTCCCCTAACAGATGTGTTTTTTTTTTCAATTGAATTGTACAAATTATAGGTCACATTAAAGGTGAGAAAAGTTTTGAAATGATTTATTGTGGTCTCAGTTTTTTATATCACAAAATCCAGGAATTTTAACAGGGGTGTGTACACTTTTTATATCCACTATATATATATATATATATATATATATATATATATATATATATATATATATATATATATATCTGGTTCCACTTCTAACCATCGAAATTTCAAAACATCGAAATTCTGATCATCGAGACCAGAACATCAAATTTTGAAACATCAAATGTTACAAGTGTAACCAAAAAAAAAAAGCAAAGAAAAATAAACTTTAACAATTGTATGCACCCCCCCCCCCACACACACACCCCTACTTTAATATTCCAACTCCGAGACTGCACTACAGTGGAGTAAAGGGAAATCTCCCATTTAGCGCTATATGCAGAAGCACTAAAAGGGAGATTTTCTGTACCCTATCTGTAGTGCCATCACACATAGTATGCAGGGCAAACATTCTCTCATCTACACTTACCTTTTTCTTCACCTTCAAACCTTTGACGTTTTCAAACTCGATGTTCTGGTCTCGATGATCTGAACTTCAATGTTTTAAACGTTCGATGGTTTGAAGGGGAACCATATATATATACATATATATATATATATATATATATATATATATATATATATATGGGATCCATACAGATCCCCGACTGCACTTTCCACCGAAACCTTAATCGGCAAACATACTTGACCGAAAGTGCTGTTCACCAAAGCAACACTTTCGGGTAAGTATGCCAGTTGTGCCAGTCGTACTATGGTGCGAATAGCGTAAAATTTCCTTTCCTCACTGTAGTGCAACCTCGGAGTGAGAATATTAATGTAGGGGAGGTGTGGGGGGTGCAGGGGTGCTTGCCCCCCTGCATAGCAGTAGATTTAATGTTTTTTGTTTTTTAACATACTTTAACAAAAGTGCTTTTTAGGTGAAAGAGCTTTCGTTAAAGTGTGTTTGGTAATTATTGATTTGGACTTTTGAGCTTTCGATCAACAGTCCTAGTTCTATATATATATATATATATATATATATATATATATATATATATATATATACGTGTGTGTGTGTGTGTGTGTGTGTGTGTGTTAATTTTAGGAACATGCAAACAAGAAAGGTTTACACAAAAAGGGGTTCACTGCACATGACTGAATCTCAAAATATTGAATTTAGTTTGACTGAGACCACACAACATAAGTCTCAAAATACTGAAAACTCATTTGACTGAGTCTCATTATACTAAAAGCTTACAAAGCTGAATTTCAAAATAATTAATTTTAAGCCATAGATGTGGTGTGTTTCCCTTTTACCTGTGATTTGCTTGTGATAAAAAAACATTACTGTAACTTAAAATTCCAACTGTCAGAATACTGATAGTAGCATAGAAAGTAGTGCTGTAGTGTCTCTAAATGTGGGTATGTCTCTTTATATTTTTATGGGAAGTATCGAAAGTAATATGGTGGATGTTTCGTATGCTCTCGGCAGTAGTGGCAGTGTGCACAGTGCTGTAAGGTAAGTAAAAGTTATATGCTTTTTTCCCTACTGTAGTGCGATCATGAAGTTACTATAAATATATATATATTTGGGGAGTCTGGAGGGCTACATCCCCCACATAATTTGGTTTTATAGCATCCAGTTTCTGTTACGAGGGTTAGTAAGTAGTTTTTAAGTTTTGGAAAGAGTTAATCTTTGGTGTTTTAAGTGTGCATGTCTATGGCTTAAAATTCAGTGTTTTGAAATTCAGCATTGTAAGATTTCAGTATAATGAGATGCAGTCAAATGAGTTTTCAGTATTTTGAAAATTAGGTATTGTGTCAGTCAAATGAAATTCACTATTTTGGGTTTCAGTTATGTGAGGTGGACCCGTATGTAGCTAGAGGTTTGGAGGAAATATTGAAAAGATAAACAAGTTGTCTCCAGCCAAATGTAAGACCAAAACATCCACACAACTCCCAATGTCTCATACACTGAAAAAACATCTGGTAAGCTGGGATGACACAAGGACATTTAATTTCATTTAGTTAATAGAGTTTAATTTAATTTAATGTGCTACAATGCACTACTATTCTGATGCAATTAATATTTAAGGCGAGATAAGGAAAGAGTCTGCATCTGCTGCCTCGGTGAACATTATTCAATATTCAAGACTTGTAGACACTGATAACACTTCAATAACTTCTTTTAGTACAGGCAGCAAAAACATATGGAGGACAATTATTGCTGCATAGCTTCTAGTTAGTCTCTTGGGCAGGGATTTCAACTGTCTAATTTGCCTCGGTTTCTGTATATTACTCATATATATTTTCACTTCTGCATCACATTATTTTTCTACATGATTACTAATTTTATTTTCGTCACAAACACATTCAATCAGAAGGGAAAAAGATGAGTTTTAACCATGCATAATAAAAAAATGATTGATTTTGAATGACTAAGTCATCTAAATTATCAATATTTTTTCTTGGGTATCCAGACAGGTTATTGAATGAGTGTATGTGTGTGTGTGTGTGTGTGTGTGTGTGTGTGTGTGTGTGTGTGTGTGTGTGTGTGTGTGTGTGTATGTGAGCGCATGTGCACTGTGTGCATGTGCGTGTGTTTGCATGTGTGTGTGTGTGTGTGTGTGTGTGTGTGTGTGTGTGTGTGTGTGTGTGTGTGTGTGTGTGTGTGTGTGTGTGTGTATGTGAGCGCATGTGCACTGTGTGCATGTGCGTGTGTTTGCATGTGTGTGTGTGTGTGTGTGTGTGTGCTTGTATGTCTGTGTGTATCTCTGTATCACTTGTTAGACATCTTGGGAAAGACCCTTTATTCATCCATTAGGCGATATGATATGGAAACTTTATTGTTAAAGAGTGTGCCAGGGCATAGTCTTTCAATGTATAAAACCTCATAACTATGATTCTGAAGTTCCAAGTCCCACATTCCCAACTTAAACCAACAATAATTGTTAGAGTTTAAAAGCAATTCTGCACTCTTTTTCACAAAATATATTTTCAATAACATTTAAAAAACAACATCTCTGTACTTCTTTTTGGTTCATTCCTGACCTAAGATAAGCTACATCCAAACACTCTGCAACCAAATGTAGGCTTTTATTTGCTAATAAATGGTGTGATAAGCTTCTTTTAGCTGCATTGTGAAGAAAAAGGTAAACGCATTGTGCTCCAAATTTCGATTATCTTTATATCCTTTAAGTATGCCCTTATCAATTGTACTTTTTAAACTGCATAGGTAGAATGGTCTAGGGACCCCTGTCAAATATTACCCAATCCAGTAGGCAAATATGGAATTATAGGCATAAACATGTTTGCACAATGTAATTATAAAAACAGTATAGAAACCCATAACAGCATGTTAGTTACCTACATATACAAATAACTTAAGCTGTGGTTCTGTTAACACAACATGTAAAGAAGACAGGGTATGGTTCTGATAGACATTTAGATAAAAAATATACACTGCTTTAGCATAACAGAGGTGTAATATAGGAGAAGACAGCAGTAGCTACAAATATAGAACTGGTAGAAAGTTTTGGAGACAGTGCATGGGAAAATGGAAGCATCTTGGGAGAGAAGTGATACAGAAGATGGGAGAAGAGAATTGTATCGAGAAACGATGAACAAAATGGTAAGAATGGAAAACAGGAGGTAGCAGAGAGACAGAATGGATTGAGACCTAAAGTTATATAGACTGTCCTTTTTTTCTAGAGAATGGAGTTACTAAACTGAAGTGTCAAACATAATACTAATTAACTCAAATCCCTGAAACAAATGCTTTTATACTCTTTTTATGTGAACTAGTATTTTTCCTGAATATTGTTTATGTATCTTAAGATCTCACAGTAGCATGGAATACATTCTGTGATACGGGATTAATCCTGGAAAATTATTTTTCACCTGGAGATTTTTTGTAGGGATGATATGATAATAGAAGTGTATTCCATGGCTAAGCTTCACTAGTGACAGATTCAGCATATGGTAATGTAACTTACAACAGTTTTCATTGATTCTTTGTAGCTAAGAGTATTTTAAATGGCGACACTTAAACACTTAGGAAGCATGGAGCTGAAAAGGTTTGGGTATAAATGAAAAGATTTGGGTATAAATGAAAAGATTTGGGTATAAATGAAAACATTTGGATATAAATGAAAAGATTTGGGTATGAATGAAAAGATTTGGGTATCAATGAAAAGATTTGGGTATGAATGAAAAGATTTGGGTATCAATGAAAAGATTTGGGCATAAATGAAAAGATTTGGGTATAAATGAAAACATTTGGGTATAAATGAAAAGATTTGGGTATAAATGAAAAGATTTGGGTATAAATGAAAACATTTGGGTATAAATGAAAACATTTGGGTATAAATGATGAAAACTATAGGAAACACTGCTGTATATCAGATACCATATACTGCTGTATGAAACCTGTTTCTTATATCACCTTTAGATCACTCTGAGAGTGGCACTTTGTTTAATGTTGTCTTGAAATAAGAAAACGACATTCATTTGTACCTTTTATGTTACTGTACTAAAATGTAGTGTAGAACAGTATCGTATAAAAACAGATACTGAAATGACTAGCCCTGTTGAATTAATATTTTTATACAATGTTGACTGGAATACTTTGCAAGAAGACTATAACTGGACTTACTAAAGCTGAGGTGTACTGTAGTCTTTCAGACATACTGGTCATTTGCATGTGCTGTTACACTGAGGTGTCATCTGATTAAGTTGGTGGGAGCTCAGGTGGATGAAAAAGACGTCATGTCACCTATTGAAAAGGGGAAGTTCGCCACTGCCCTGTCAAAATATTCCGTAGAGGTATATATACTATTCCGCTAATGCAGTCAGCAAAGGATATTAAAATAAAACAAAAGAAAAGAAATAAATATAAGCTTTGCTCATCAAATGCTGGGGTGGGCTTGGAGCTAACTTAGCAGTAAAAATGGTAGCACAAAAAATATAAACAAACATGCCTCAAAATTAATAAGGCAATAAAGCCATCAGGACTGCATGGTGTGTGAGTGGGTACATTTTTTCTTTATCCAACCTCACTTTTTAATTCCACTTCACAATGACCAATTTTCTTGTCCAATGGCATTTTGTATGTGCACAGCATAATGCTGTATATATTTATTTTTTGGAATTTGTTTACTTGGATAGTCCACTGGGCCATTAACAGCCCATTTTCAGTGGAAGCCCAGGGGAAAAAAGTTCCGCAAAAAAATGAGCATTCAACAGGATATAACAATTAGTAAAGTTCCACAAAAACATACAGAGACAAGTAATTGAACAATTGGTTAATGTAAAGGTAAAACTATATTTGTCAGTTATAATTAATACAAACAAATTACAGAGTGAGATCAGACATATGTGAAAACGGCTAACATTATATGAAACTTCTGCCATAGAACTATTTAGGTTATTCAAAACATTTTATAGATAATGTTATTTAAACAGGTAAAAAGGAAAATATGGGTAAATAAATGCATGGATACAGAATATATACATGAAGTAGGAGTACTCAGGATTTAAAAGGTGGGACCTTGATGCAAGGAGCTCTCTGAGCATGTAGCCCAGGTCGGTATGACCATGACCTTGAGTAGCATCTTACCCTCACCAAGAATGATGCCACAATATGAAGACAAGATGATCAATTTCAACAATTGGCTTACGTATTGGTGTCATTCAAAGGGGATCCAATGCCTGTCAGCCTGGGATGACATGCTCGACCAGCCACGATGCTTCGCTAGGGACAGCTTGCACCTGTCACCCCTGGGCTTTCGGATATTGGCAAAGGCTCTTGCTACCCCCATCGTGCCTTTTTTAGGCAAGGCTCAAAAGACAAACTCACCTCCATAGGTATCACAAGGAATAAGAAACTAAGAGAAATGCTACTCAACGCCAGAAGTCTAAACATCAAGATGCACGCACTCAAAACTCTTCTTAACATGGAGAACATCGATATCTGTGCAGTAACAGAAACCTGGTTCAAGGCTCCTGAGAGCACCCCAGCACTACCAGGTTATACCTCATACCATGCTTTTCGGCCCCAAAACTTGGACCGAACCACAAAAGGAGGGGGAGTATCAATATTCGTCAAAGATACCCACACCTCCAGGTTGGTGGCACAGCACAAAGCATCAGAGACTATCCATGTGCAACTAACAGTGGGTAAAACTGCCTTCCAGTTTATAGCCTGCTACAGACCACCCTCCCAAACCCAGGAACCCCACTCGGCCTTTCTGAGAACACTGGAAAATATGAAGGTCTCTCCAAACACCATTATATTGGGCGACTTCAACTACCCAAACATAGACTGGAAGCATTACTCTAGCTCCAACACCCTAGCCCAAAGGTTCCTAGAATTTACAAACTCAAATGCTATGGAACAACTTGTTACCACTCCCACAAGAGGGGAAAACATACTGGACCTGATCATCATCAACATGGGTACTCTATGCTCCAGACCAGAAGTGTATCCCTCACTGGTAAGATAAGACCATAAACTAATCTCACTAGATATTCACATCCAGACCCCACCCCCTGCCCAGAAAACCACATTGATAAACTTCTCTAAAGCAAATTTCACACTCCTCAAAACCGAGGTGGAATCCTTCAAAGCCCCCGGGCCTGTGGAAAATACGGCCCAGACCGCAGAATCTTTTATAAACGCATTCTATGAACACCTTCAGGAATGCATGGATCATGCAATCCCAAATAAAACCAAGACCCAATCCTCCAAAGGCAGACGTCCTGTCTGGTGGACCCCAGCCATAAACAAACTATACAATAGAAGGAGGAAGCTACTACATGATAGAGCAAAATCCCAAAAAGGGAAGGCATCTCTGATCAGTATTAGCAAAAAACTACGGGCACTCATAAAATCATCTAAGGCCAGCTTCGAGAGAAAAATTGCACAGGACACTAAGGATAATCACAAGGCTTTCTTTAGTTATGTTAGGAAACTGGGTGGGAATTCCCAGATATGCTCAGAATTAGTCTAAAATGACAAAAAATACATCAAACCCACAGACATTGCCAACATCCTAGCTGACAGGTTCAGCGCAAACTCCCCCTCCCCACCAAAGGGCAAATATCTATCCCAGCAGAGTGCTGCCCCCCTGACATCTCAGATGCTCAGGTAAGAGCCGCCCTCTCCAAAGCAAAAAACACAGCATCAATGGGACCAGACGGTGTCCCAGGCTGCATCCTACATGAACTCCAAGAAGAGCTAAACCCAAACATAAAACTGTTGTTCAATCTCAGCCTTACTATAGGATATGTACCCAAAGAGTGGCATACAGCAACAGTGGTCCCTCTCCACAAAGGTGGTGCCTCAATGGATCCTGGAAAGTATTGCCCCATAAGCCTGACTATCTTGGTCTGTAAAGCTATGGAAAGGATCATCATGGACCTCATAAATAAAGATATTGGGGACCTACAGACACTGGATCCTACCCAGTTCGGCTTTGTTAAGGGCAGATCCTGCCTCTTAAACCTGGTCAATTTCTTTGAAACAGTCACCAAGACCATTGACGAGGGGAAGGTGGTCCGCACAGCCCACCTGGACCTCGCAAAAGCCTTCAATATAATACCCCACTCGGGCATTATAGATAAGCTCACCAGCTTAAATATAAACCCCTATGTCACTAGATGGGTTGCAAACTGGCTCAAGGACAGAACCCACATGGTTAGAATTGCTGGAGCCATGTCAGACTCCAAACCAGTTACAAGTGGCATCCCACAAGGCTCAGTCCTGGGACCTCTCTTGTTCGGTATATATTTCTCGGAGGTACAGGCCAACACAGAAGGACTGTGGCTGACTAAGTTCGCAGATGACTGCAAACCGGGCGCCATAATCGACTCTCCAGCTGACACAAGCATCCTACAAAAGGGCCTCATAGAAACAGACAACTGGTGCCAGAGCCATGGCCTCAAGCTAAACGCCAAAAAGTCTATAGTCATCCCCTCTGGCAAAAACACAGTGCCCACAAATTACCACATAGGTGGTAATCCATTAAGTACGGAAGAAGTAAATAGGGACCTGGGGACCCAAGTTGATAACAATCTCTCATTTGACAACCATGTGGCCAAAGTGGTTAGAAAAACATTTTATATAGCCCACCTAATCATTAAGGGATTCACATCTAGATCAGGGGAGGTTATCGTGCCTCTTTACTCATCCCTCATCAGGCCCATAATTGAGTACAATGCCCCTTTTGGGATGTACCTTACCAGAGACCTGTAACAACTGGAAAGACCCCAAAAGTACCTCACCAAGAGGATCAAAGGGCTCAAACAGATGCCATATGCTGCCCGGTTAAAGAAACTCCAGCTCTACTCAGTGGCATACCGCCTGCTCAGAGGCAATCTGTGCCTGATGTATAAAGCCATGTCCAACCCGGAATTAATGGACATGTTGCACCTCAAAAAATCCAAATCCCATCGAGCTACACGCTCGAGAGACTTGAACCTCAGCACTGAAATAAATAGGACATGCTGGAGGGACAGATTCATAACCCAGAGGCTCCCTTCACTCTGGAATAAAATCCCAGTCCAGGTTAGGCAGAGTCCCTCATTGACTGTCTTCAAGTGGAATCTTGATGAGTGGATGGGAGATCGTAGGTTTACCCCGGGTATCACTTCTTTGTCACTGTTAGACAGAGGCACAGTATACTAACCTTGAAAAAGGGCATAGCAAAATTAATTTAAAATGGGTGGCGAAAGCCAAACACACTCTGGCTAGGCTTATAAATGCCCTAGGGCAGATAGCCTAGTATGAACCTATGAACCTATGAACCTAAGTGCACTTCCAGATAGAAGAGAGGAATTTTGTAAAGAAATGAATGATGCAATGTTTTGATTAGATCTAATTGTTAATGGTAAGGCATTCCAGGCTGTGCCTTCTGAACATGTGTATAGAAGCTGGCCAGAAGGTAGGTTAGGCTTATGTACCTGGAGAAGGTGTTGATTTTCAGATCTGAGGGACTTTTGGGGTAGATTGTTGCTGAATAATGAAGTAAAGGCAGGACAAACTAAAGGTGTAGAAATTACTTTATGTGAAGTTGTTAATTGCAAGTAGGACAGATAGTGTGGAAGTTCAAGCCAGTTAAGAAAGTGTAAAGCTGTGCAGCAAGGGTGAGATGTTTAGCATTTGTAGCAAACTTGGCGACTTTGTTATAGCATGTTTCAAGCTTTGTTTTTAGGAAGGATTGTAGGTTAGTAAGTAATGGGGCACCACAGGCGATAGAGGGAAATAGATAACTGGTAGCAAGGGTTTGTTGAGTGATAGGGCTAAAAAAGTATTTTGTGCCTATGAAAAATCTCTATTCTAATGTATAATTGTATGTAATGTAAGTACCTTTAGCATTTACCTTTTTTGCTGTTTGTAAAAAAATAAAATCTCTTTTGTGTGCTGGACTGCTGCATGCTATTGCCAGATGTTCTTGCCTAACCCCAGAGCATCCAGTGACTATTATTCTAACACGGCCATGGATCATTTGTGGCACCAGTAGGGTGGAAGGCCATGTGCATTGAATGCTTCTGTTTGATGATTTGTTTGGCCATTTGATTTCTGAATATGTTTCTGTAGTTAGATATGCTGTGACACAAATGCATCTATCAAACTCTGATCTATGTAAGATCTAAAGTGCCACTATACTCTTAACCTAAGTTATTGTCCCAACTGCTTTTGCTAGAAATGCTAGGAATGCTGGCATCAGTTGCTTGGAACTTACTTTGCGCAAATATCTCTCTGGTAATCTAGATTTCTTTCCAATCTATCACATCAGAACTGCTGTGATGGAAATGTATTTATTAATTTGTTTCATTTTGTTTACTGTGATAGAACAATGTTTAAATATGACCATCTGTAGGCTCAGATCAGGTTACATACATAGTGACAAAAATAAAGTAACTTTAAATGTATAACTAATTTATACCATATAGTGAATTAATGTAACATAGATGTAAAGAATGGTATAGATGTTTACACGAAGGTTTAAAAAGAAATAAGATCAAGAGTATATAAAACATAAAGCACGTGTTATAGGTGAGGCAATGTGGACCAGAAAAAAGAATACAAGTGGTATACACAAATATGGAGGGAAATTTTATCAGCAAAGAGACAGAATCTGTGGAATACTAAGGGCTGTGATAGGAGAGCTAATAACAGGAGATGGGGTATTAGGTATATAGGATGGGATAAATGGGGCAGGTTGGCAAGCAGTGGGTAAGAGTTGTATGTTGGAGAGGTTAGCAGATTAAGTAGCCAAGATTTTCTGAGATAAATGTAAAAGTGCAGCCATGGAGTTACATGACTTGGTCTTTGTTGTGACATGTGCACTTACATTGTTCAGTTAGCTGTTGTTTGAAGCGAGGTCTGAACTGTTTGTGGTTACTGGTTTCAGTAAGATATGGTGGCAAAAATCGTCATCTTTTAGTGGCCAGAACAGAGAAGTTGTGGTCTGTGGAATGAAGTTTAGTGGCTGGAAGTATGAGAGTGAGGCCACTAGTGGACTCTAGGTTCTTGGGTTGTACTGTGGGTTATATGTAGTTAGTCTTATAGCTAGGGAGGTCTTGGCATAGCAGTTTGAAGAGAAGGGAGCTGAGAATGAGTCGTCTCTGACATAAATGAGAAATCACTGTCCCTTTTCCAAGGAGCTGCAGTGATGTTCATGCCAAGGGCAGCAGGTGATGAAGTGACAGATTTTTATTAGAAACATTCTGTAAGGAGACAATGCTTTTAATGCAGTGGTGAACAGAGGAGGCCATATTCTAGTTGTGAAAGTAGGACTCCTTTGCTTATGGCTGTTCTAGCAGGTTGTAAGTGGAGATGAGATATCATTTGGGCCCAGAATAGGAGGTAGTTAACTTTGGATCTGACTTTCTGAATGTGGACTTAGAAGTTGAGGGACTAGTCAAGCTAAATGAAATGTTATTGTACAGGTCACTGATACGGAGAGAGATAATCACTTTAGTGAGTCTTTCTTTGTGCCAAATAGTGTAGATTTGTTTCTTTTTCTTTGTTTTTCCTTTAGCATTGAGAAGTTTGTTTTATAACAAAGCCAATTGTTTAGTTGTTAAAGGTCAGTGTGAAGTTGATTCTGGATGATATTGTGAGAAAAACTGGCTCTACAAATAACTGTGGCATCAGTATAACAGTGCAGTTGTAGATGAAGTAGTTCATGAGAGTTTATTTGTAAAAATATAGAATACCGTTGGTGCAAGAACTGCTCCCCAAAGAACCCTGAAAGAGCAAAGCTGTACCTAATAAGCCAAGACAAATTTTGACAGTTTGGTTGGTCGGGAAATCTTTGAACCACTTGTTAAGATTCAGAGCTTACTTTGATATCCTATAAGTGGGATAATAGGATGGAGTGATCAACCAGGTCAACTGCTTGGTTAAGTTCAATGAATACTGAACCAGTGAGGTTACATTTATCCATTTAAGTGAGAAAGTCATTGCTCAGTGTCCAGAGAGCAGTCATGGTACTTGTACCTGCGTAAACGATATTATGCCCAGAGAGCAGTCATGGTACTTGTTCCTGCACAAACGATATTCTGCTTCCGTTAAAATACATTTTATTCCTCAAGTTATGTGGTTAGTTGGTTGTAATGATTTTTCAAGGCAGTATTGAGACTCTGGACAGAAATGAGACTCTGGGGAGGGTTTGTGACTTTTACATCTGACAACTGCAGATTTCCAGATGCAGGACATAGCACTGGTCAGGAAGCAAAGGCTGGAGATGTGTTTTAATGGGATGACTATGAAAGCTCTACAGTCGTAAAGAAACCAAGGACAGACGTTATCAGGACCAGTGGGAAAGTCTGTTTCAATTTGTGTAAAAGAGGATGGAATGTCCTTCAGCATGAAAATTAGAGAATTATTTAAGAAAATCAGCAGCTGAGAGGTTTCCAGTATAGCAGTGAATGTGGTCAAAACAGGAGAGCTCTTTAGGTGGATTTCTCTCAGACATGTTAATCACCTTACACTGCAACTGACTCGGGGAGTGAATGAAGGTGATTTGTTTTGATCTGAGGCACTTGGCTTTAAGCCTGCATGTGTCTTGTTTAGCAATGCTCCATAATTTAGTGAATTGCTCCCTTGAGTTAGGAATGGGGTCATTTTTTCAGAATTTCCAAGTTTTGTCACATACATGCATTAAAATTTTCAACTTTTTTTAGAGCCAGTCAGTCAATCTTATTACATTTAAATAGCCTAGAGATTATGGAAAATGTATGTTTCGAAGGTCTGGTAAAAGTGTTGAGAATAAATTGGCAGCAGAGTTTGGCTTGGCATACCTGAGAATCAGGGAGCAGTTTATTGCTGTAAGATGGGCCTTCAGCCTAATTATTTTTTGCGGAGTTTTGAGTCTGTAGGAGTTACTTCCAGTGGAATATTTTGTCTTAGATTCTGTATGTGTAATGTTAGAAGGCAACGGTCACTGAAGATGGGTGGTTGATTTATTATAATACATACATACATGTGTACATACATACATGTGTACATGCATACATACATACATACATACATGTGTACATACATACATACAAATATTTCAAGCACGGGCATTAATGCCTTTCTAGCCTGTCAATATACCAGACCACTTATTCTCATAATGTGTCCAGGCTGTTAGTGTCTAACTAGTACTTGTTTAATGTAATTTGCTAGTCTGTTGCATGCATCATCTGCTCTCTCAGAGAACTGATTAGTACACTTCTCATTGGTATAGAATCTTCTATTTAGGTTGTCTGAGGATTCTGTACTACTGTTTGATAACCCCAAACATTCCCAGATGTAGTTGTCTTTAAATCTCTATATACCTGAATAAGGTCTCCTCTTAAATATCTATGAGACACTGTACAAATTCAGATACTTTAATCTTTCATAATAACTGCAATTTTTACATCCATGGATGCCCTTGCTATGTTTTCACTGTACCCTTTCCAGTTTACTCATGCTTGTTTTCTTATAGGGTTTCCATATTATTATTACATACTCAAGTTTGGGTAACTAACAAACAATGACATAATCATTTCTTATTTCCTAGACTTTATGAATCTTTTTATACAACCTATAGTTCTGTAACTATTATTAATCATTTGGTTGACATGATTAGAAAAATCATAGCTGGATCTACCCATATACCCAGGTTCTTAAATGAGTTTACAGTTTCAATCATTGTGTCCTGTATTAAATATTCACCTATCATTTTGGGTCTCCCAAATCTCATATGCTATGTTTTTGATGTATTTATCAGCATATTATTCTCCTGGGCCCAAATGGTCAATTTAGACAAGTTCTTTTGCAGAACATGCTTTATCTGTAACACATGTAATCAGTTTACCCAATTTCAGGTCATCTGCATACAGACTCAAGAACATCTCATGAAAATGTTAGGTCTGAAAGATACAATCTAAACAAGTAAAGGCCTAGGAGAGAGCCCTGTGGGACACCCTGACTGTAACCAAGGATTTCACCTTTCCAGTTGCTGTATGATACTTGCCATGTCCTATTTGTAAGCCATGCAGCTATCCATCTTATCAAGAGTACATCAATACCTAGTTGTACTAATTTATTGATAAGTGTTTTGTGTATGACCCTGTCAAAATACTGAAGTTAAATTTATATAAATTACATCATAGCACCATTTTTCATTCATAGTTGTTATTATATTGTTACAGAACATCATGTTACAGGTGGCAATAGATCTGTTTTCAACATATACATACCGATATATGGTTCCAAGTCCCAATCTATCCAGTTCTAATTTGATTCCAGTATCTGGTGTTACCTGGATGTCACTAGAACAACTTCTCACCCTTCTGTGGAGCCAAACTGTTTTACATAAGATTTTGTAAATATATCTATAATCTGTTGTGTCTGATAATACATTTTAAAATCTGCACAGTTTATCAATGAATACGTTTTTAATCCTTCCACGGCTTATGTTTCTATAAAAAGGTTTCTGATTATGCTCAATATCTTTATATACATTTTCTTCAATTTTTTTTTCATCTTGTCTCACACTATGCTCAATCTGTTTGTCCAGCTTGTTTATTTCAGTTTTAAAAGTTATACTTCAACCTCTCTTCCATTTCTTATATTTTTTTGTCTCTCACCTTACTATTGTGTTCATATGGAAATACATCCCCCTGACATGTTATGCCCAGATCCTGATGTTAAGCATTTTTTTTATTTATTTTCTTTTCACTCAAACAATTTCTCTTTCAAAGCTTTCCATATTCCATTTGCAGATTTTCCACTGAACATGTCACTCCACTTAGTTTTACATAGTGACTGTTTTGCTTCCATATAACCTGCAATTAATATTAGACATTGTTGGGGTGGGAGCTAATTATGAAGTCATAGTACACACTGTTTTATCATATGGCACATTTACTTCAAAATAAAAGGGATTTTATGATCTGTCGACTTTACTGAAATATAGGTGCTAAGGATTCTGTTTGCTGTACCTTGGCATTCCAGTGCCTCCACTTCCAAGGCCACATTCAGATCATCAGATCCAAAGTCAACTTCCTCCTATTCTGGCCCAAATGGTATCTCATTTCCTCATACAACCTATTACAGCAAAATACCAAAAAGAAGCTTTGTAGTTTACTTACAATGCTTGTGACACAGAATATCATGATAATTTGTCTCCTAACTAAACAGAGGTATTTTACCTCCTTGGAAATAATCGCTAAAACTTAAACACAGTATCAAATCACAAAGACTCATTACTCAAAGTCGTTTCCTTATAAATTGTGTCCATCCCAAATGGTGACCCTTCTCACCTATTATCAGAAAACAGACAAAGTTGGATTAGGCATGGAAGAAGGCCGTATGTCTTGAATACTGATTTCATGTGAAATAGTCCATACTCCCTGGTATCAGCCTACCACCTACTAGAATAACAAATGACAGAAGGTGTGCTACTTGACAGTATGTTCGGCATGAGGAAGAGGAACCTGTACAAGACCGCTAGCCACTATTTACCAAAAATGCATTTATATACCACTCAGAGAGTCCTGCAAGAATGCAAATTGCTGAAACTATCCATTTGTTTTTTTTTTTTTGTTTTTTTATGCCCACTCATTTTTCATTCTACTGGAATAGGACCTAAAACTCAGGATGTTTCATGGGAAGTACAAATCCCATTCTCAAATATAGATAAGGTGTAAGGCTCCACTACCTGCTGTCTGCCTATCTATTTAGCCATCCTATCTGTGTTTCTCTATCTCTCCTGCTTTTGTGCAGGCTTGTACAGAGCATGCACTGTGCTGTTAACCACTATCTGTGTAAGTCAATTGAACATATAGATTCACTTACACTGCTAACACTGACTTATACAAGGTAAATCCTCTGTATGCATTGATGAATAAACTGAGATGTAATGCAGCAGTTTTTGTACCATATCCACCTCAAACAAGGAATGACACACACAAAAACATGCATCTGTACACACACACACACACACACACACACACACACACACACACACACACACACACATGTGTGTGTGTGTGTGTGTGTGTGTGTGTGTGTGTGTGTGTGTGTGTGTGTGTGTGTGTGTGTGTGTGTATGTGTGTATATGTGCAGACATATATAAAATATAACTAGGTATAAATCCCTATGTCACAAGATGGGTTGCCAACTGGCTCACCGACAGAACCCACACTGTAAAAGTAGCAGACTCCAAATCCAACTTCAGATCAGTGACAAGTGGAGTACCACGGGATTCAGTCCTGGGTTCTCTCCTGTTTGATATTTATTTCTCTGCAGTACAGGCTAAAACAGAAGGTCTTTGGCTAATGATGTTGTAGATGACTGCAAACCAGGAGCCATAATCCAAACTCCTAACAATGTGGACATCCTACAAAAGTCCCTCACTGAGACCGATGCCTGGTGTCAAAGCCATGGCCTCAAGCGTAGTGCCAAAAAGTGCATTGTCATCCCTTTTGGTAAAAACTCTGTACCCATTAACTACCACATAGGCAGTAGTCTACTTAACACCAAAAGAGTGATAAGAGAACTTGGGACACAGGTGGACAGTAGTCTCTCCTTTGATAATCACATCGCCACAATAGTCAGGAAATCCTTCTATGTGGCACACCTCATCACAAAAGGTTTCTCATCCAGTAAAAAAGAAGTCATTGTACCTCTCTACTCATCACTCATTAGACCCATTATAGAGTACAATGCCCCTTTTGGTATGTACCTCACAAGACATCTACAACAACTGGAAAGGCCACAGAAATACTTCACAAAGAGGATTACCGGCCTCAAATAGATGCCTTACGCAGACCGTCTCAAAAAACTCCAGGTTTACTCCATCGCATATCGCCTACTCAGAGGTGATTTCTGCCTAACATACAAAGCTATGTCAAACCCAGAGCTGTTGGACATGCTCCACTTAAAGAAATCCCAGTCCTTCTGAGCTACACACTCTAGGGACCTAAACCTTGTCACCACAATAAACAGAACATGCTGGAGGGTTAGATTCCTGTCCCAGAGACTTCCCATACTCTGGAACAAACTACCTATCTATATCAAACAAAGATCCTCATTAGCACTCTTCAAGAAAAATCTTGATGATTGGATGGGAGATACGAAATTCACCCCTGGAATCACTTCTGTGGCTCTGCTCGACAGGGGTACAGGAAAATAATTTTCTTGGTGGCGAAAGCCAGGGTACCTTTTTGGCTAGGCTTAAATAGGCCCTAGGGCCAATAGCCTAGTACTTACCTATGAACCCATATATATAGTCCCACTAACCCAACTTTGTTTTCTTTGGAGCCAGTTCCCATTACTTACATCAAATCTCTACTACTCAAGCTAATACCTTGCTCTCCTTCCACTGACAATCTATCTCCTACATTCCCCAAACTTGCTGCTGACTCAATTGCCTATCCTATATCTATACTAATTAATCAGTCTATTCTGGAATCAACTGTCCCCACCCTTTGGAAATCTTTCTTCACTATCCCTCTTAATAAAGGTGGAAACTCCACTGACCCCTCAAACTACTGACCAATAGTCATTCTGTCCCCCCTCTACAATGTATTCACTCGCAGCTTCTCAATCACCTCCTCACACACCACTTACTTACCCCTACCCAACATGGATTTCGCCCTCACCACAGCACCACCACTGCCCTCCGCTCCTTCACTCATATCATTGCAGAGGCCTTAGACAACAATAAAGTAATTTCCTGTCTCTTCCTAGATCTCTCCAAAGCCTTCAATACTGTCTCTCATCCTCTACTGCTAAACAAACTCACAAATCTCCACCTATCCCCCTCCACACTTGCCTGGTTTAATAGTTACCTATCTGGCAGGGAACAATCTGTCAAATGGCTCTCATCCTCCTCACATTTCCTTCCCATCTCCACTGGTGTTCCCCAAGGCTCCATCTTGGGACCCCTTTTGTTTAACATCTTCACCAATGATCTTTACACCTCATGCAAAGAATCCTCCCTTATTCAGTATGCTGACGACTCCACACTTATATCCACCTCAAATAACATTCCTGAACTTCACTCCCTGACCAAACAGGTCCTACTATCCACTGAACAATGGCTCTCTCATAACATATTGATCCTAAATCCCAAAAAGACCAAACTCCTACTTTTCCTTCCCCGTTCTCATTCTCATCACAAAACCTCCTTTTTTTATTATATCTTCTAACAATACAAGTATCCAACCTGACACCCACACAAAACTCCTAGGGGTCATTATTGATGACGAACTAAAGTTCAACCTACACATACTCCAATGTATAAAAAAACAAACCAGAAATTAGGTCTGCTATATCGGAACAAAAAATTCCTAACCACTGAATCTAGACTTACCCTGAGCCAGGCTCTCCTCCTCCCCTCCCTCTTATACACCGCCCCAGTTCTTACCAATATCCAGGCCTCCACTCTAAACAAACTCCAACAGACTTACCATAAAATAGCCAGATTAATTCCCATTCAACTCAAACCACTGCATTTCTTTAAACTCTCTTCAATGGCTTGAACTTCCCCAGTTTCTGCTATCTTATCAATTTCATGTGCTACACTCTATTCTTTATAAACCCTCTTTCTGTCCATCTCTATCTTCCTTAGTCTCCATCTTTATCCCATCCTGGACCCTCCGTACTTCCAACCAACAATTACTTGATGTCTACCACCCAAAAAGGTCAGTAGGCAAACTGCTCTACAAACACTCCCTTGCCCATGCTTGGAACAAATTCCCTTGACTTACATTCAATCTCCCACACCTCACACTTTAAAAATGAACTAAAAGCTTATTTTCTCAATTCCAGAACCTGCCCTTGCCATGACACTACCTAGTCTTCCTTCCCTTTATGTACCCTCAAAAGGACCATACTTAGTACCTCATTACACCTCTCTCTCCAATGTGTCTACTATGGATTTCCATAATTTTATACAAACAAAACATTTCTATTGTTGACCTATTGAACTATATCAATGTAAAATTATTACTTAGCTTCTTTTTAATGCAACTTTAACTTTATACATGTAACCCAACATATGTGAATCTTCTTGCTATAACTGCTATTATATCAATATTGTTTAAAATTATACTTGTTCAAAATGTACTACTGGAGCTTTTCTCCTCGGGTCTCCACTGAAAATGGGCCACAAGCCCAGTTGGACAAACCCGGTTAACAAATGTCAATAAATAAATAAATAAATAAATAAATAAATAAATGTATATATATATATATATATATATATATATATATATATATATATATGTGTGTGTGTGTGTATATCTTTCTATTTATATATGTATATTTGTGTATCTATCTATATACAGAGAGACAGATACACATATGTCTATTTCAAACCACGATGAGTGGCAGATTTAATATTTAGCTGACAAGTGTAGCTAAAGTCAGTAAAGCACTTAAATACTGACTTTGTGAATACTGACAGTATTATAAGCCGATTGATAACTATATCTATAGATAGATAGATAGATAGATAGATATAGATATCTATACATAAAGAAAGTCAGACACAGATACAGGCACACCCACACACTTGAACCACGCCTGGTTTAGTGGTTGTATACAAGCTTCTTCTTAAACACAGCTGGAGAATTAAGTGCTATATCATGTTTTATATTTTATAAATCCTTGTTAAGAAGGTAACAATGACTCTTCAAAGTATTGTACTTTTTAACATTTCGTAGAGTAAATGCTGTGCATTATTCAGTAATTACCTGACAGCCTGCTCTTATTACACATGACATTAATATAAAGTAAGATGATAAAAGCAAATTGGACCAAAATCACAATATTAGAGTTCAAATCTTGTCCAGTATGAATACAGTAAAACATTTCTGTATCAGTTCACATGTACTAATATACTTATTATAACTGCATTTTAAGTGATACTGTAGAAGAGACAGTGACTGTTCAGCAAGTCCCATTTGGGTGGGAGGCTGTTATAATGCTTAAGATGTTTACTTTACAGACACAAGATACAGGCTTTGATTCTTGCATAAGATAACTGGCTAGGCTTAAAATGACCCTATGAACAGTAGTCCCTTTCTGAAAGACATAAAGAAATGTTTCTAATACCTTTTATAAGCTCAACAAGAGGGGCCAGTATTATAGGTCCCAGCTGTAGCTTTTACACAGTTTAAGATTCTACACCTTTGACAAGACACCCCAGTTAGTCTAAGCTGGAGACATTCTCAGGCAAGTGATGGCTAATGGAGATGCCAAGCTCCCCAGACTGACTACATTCACATGTTATGGACATATCTGCCATGAGCAGCTTTGTGGAAGCAGGTTGTCACAGCTGAATGGGCTTTAAGGAAAACTTTACACCCCCCCCCAGGATAGACAGGCTTTCTAGTTTCTGGGTCTGGAGGATGAAATGTTTCCATTATCAACAGATGTGTTATTATGAGTATGTTTGCTTATAGTTAACATTTACTGCTATCCTATTTAGAGCAATGAAAAGTGGACTGTATAATAGACTTAAAATATTTTCTACATATGAATATAAATTGTGCCCTTGTTATAAAGACTCTAAACATGCAGTACCTTTGCACAGCTTTTGGTCACTTTTTATATTCTGTTTGTTTAACTGTTTCTGGGAATGCTCAGTATGTCTCTGTGTTCTTTCTGAGTCTATATCTGCATATTTTTAATGATGCTGATAGCATCTCCATGAAGTAATTTTACTAAAATGAAGGACCAGTACTCATGCATACTTAGTGCATTGTGCTACAAAAATGGGGCACAAAGCGGTGGAGTGCAGGGGGTAAAGGATTTTTAAATACAAGTATTGTAGTTGCATTAGGGGGCAGACACAGTGGTGTAGCAGTTAGCATTGCCGTCTCACAGCAAGAGGCTCTCCGGTTCGATCCTCGGCTGGGGTGCCTTCTGTGTGGAGTCTACATGTCCTCCCTGTGGTCGCGTGGGTTTCCTCCGGGTGCTCCAGTTTCCTCCCACATCCCAAAGACATGCCGTAGGTGGATTGGACACTCTAAATTAGCCCTAGGTGTGAGTGCGCGCGTGTGTGTGCGTGTGTGTGTGTGTGCGTGTGTGTGCGTGTGCGCGTGTGTGTGTGTGTGTGTGTGTGTGTGTGTGTGTGTGTGTGTGTGTGTGTGTGTGTGTGTGTGTGTGTGTGTGTGTGTGTGTGTGTGTGTGTGTGTGTGTGTGTGTGTGTGTGTGTGTGTGTGGAAGGTTGGGTGCCGGGCTGGCAACTCGACAATGTAAAATTCCACTGCCAATCATGAGCGAACAGGTGATCCGCTGTGGCGACCCCTAACCAGGAAAAGCCAAAAGAAGAAGAAGAAGAATTGTAGTTGCATTAGGGGAAGAATGCAGGGTATGCAATAAATGATAGAGATAAGATGTTTCTGATGCAAACAAGGGACATCAAATGAACAAATGATTCCTGTAAGATGTCAAAGGGATTCAGAAACCCACAAAGCAGGCACGCTGTACTATCAGAATTACCTGTGCACTAGGAAATGTTGGCGCACAGTATGCTAGAATGGATGAGACAGCAGTAGCTACAGCAAAGTAGCACATGTTAGTGGTCACTCACAATACATAGTAAGCCAGAATGGATGTGACAGCAGTAGCTGCAGCAAAATAGCAAATGTTAGTGGTCACTCACGCAGCACACTATGCTAGAATGGATGTGACAGCAGTAGCTACAGCAAAATAGCATGTTAGTGGTCACTCACGGCAAACGGTATGCTAGAATGGATGCGACAGCAGTCGCTGCAGCAAAGTAGCACATGTTAGTGGTCACTCACAGAGCCGGTGCTCACAATGTTAGTGTGCTTTGGCCATCTGTGCCAACATAGGAGGTTCTGCTATCATCTGACTTATAACAATTGGCTTACTAGATCATTGTGGACAGAGATATTACACAGGAGTGTGTCGAAAGTGCAGCTGTGTAAGTTGAACTTACCATAACAGTCGAGGTTCTACTGAGCACTGCTGCAGTGGCCTTAGCTATATGGGTTATATATATTCTGCCAAGGATATAACACCTGAGCAGCTTCCAAAACTTCAGGACACCTTCCATGCTCCCAAACTGTCATGCACCTTGAACTGATCTCACTGAAAGTCAAGTTTGGATGTGTAGCCCTTCGGAGCTTTCCTGCCAGCAGAGATAGGGAAGCTGAGCCCTGTAAAGACAAAGTTAGGAGCAGAGATAGATAGATAGATAGATAGATAGATAGATAGATAGATAGATAGATAGATAGATAGATAGATAGATAATGTCCACACCCTTGTATAAAAAATACACCAAAAAACAAGGGGAATGGAGGGCGAAAGCAGCTACTGGAGCAGTGATCATTCGAACACTTACTATTATGGTAATTTCAGCTAACATGACTATTCTATGTTTTTCCTATTGATCACTGCTGCAGTGGCCTTAGCTGTATGAGTAGATGACCACAGCTAACTTTGCATGGGAGGTGGAAGGAGAAGAGTCCAGGAGACCCTGGGGAACGGTCCTAGCAAAACTCGATCTAGACATAGAGAAGAAATCAAGCTTATAGTGTTTTGAAAAAGTAGGTGCAGAGGGCCAAGTAGCAGTTTCTAGAACTTGACCTTTTCCAAAATGCCATAGATGAAGCCAAGCACCTGGTAGAGTGGGCGTTGACCTTGCCTAGAATAGATTTGTTATGGTGAGTATAACAAAAGATAATAGCCTTAGACAACCATTTGGAAATAGTCTGTTTTAACACAGGTTGCCCTCTTTCTATACCTTTAGAAGAAATGTAAAATTCAGCTGAAGATCTAAAACATTTAGTTCTGAAAGCAAGTACCCGAGTTGTCTGTGGACCTTGAAGGTACTGAGTATCATTTTAAGTTCAGGAAAGAAAATGGGGAGGTGGATAGATATAGGCTTAAAGTAAACCCAGATACCACTTTAGGCATGAAAGAAGGATTCGTTCTCAAAGAAACTATGTCCCTGTGGAAAATGACATAGGTTTGACTCACCATAAGAGCTTACAACTCAGATACTCTTTGTGCAGAGGTCAGACCAATCAGTAAAACTGTTTTCCATGTTAAGAACCTCAATTCAGCCAGATTAGCTCATTCAAATGAAGCAAGTGTTAGTTTCTCTAACACAAAATTAAGATGCCAAAGAGAAGCTGTTGGTTTTTTAGAAACCCACTTATGCAAAACCCCTTTCAAGAACATTTTGAAATTAGACTGCATTGAAAGAGGAGAATCCATGGTCAGACATGCTAAAATGACTGATAAACGAACCTTGATAGAGAAAGAAGAAAAGCCATAGGGTAGCCGCTCATACAAATATTGTAAAACCAAAGAACAACTAGCTCTGAATGGGTGCTGGTTATGTTGTTGGCACCAACTAGAAACCCTTTTCCATTTGCTAACACATGATTTTCTAGTAACAGGCGTTCTTGTCTCCGGTAGTACCTGCTGCCCTCAGAAAAGAGGTGCCTGAAAGGAATTAAGACCCTGTCATCCAGGCAGTCAAATGGAGATGATTGATACCAGCGTGCGTCAAACAACTCTGGTCTTGTGAGTCGATCCTGTCTATGAGAAAGCTTGTAATTGCCCCTGGCCATTTCCAAAAGAAAAGAGAACTAAGGCTGCCTGGGCTGGAAGGGAGTCACCACAATGATCTTGAAGGACTCCTTCTGAATCTTCAGACGTACCCTGGATATAAGTTGAAATGGTAGAAAGAAAAGGCAACGGTCTTCCACAACTTTTTACATGGAGTCCTGGAACAGAATGATGTCAGTTGATTGTTCAGTGAGGAGACAAAGAGATCCCCTTGAGGAATTCCTCACAGATGGATCAAACCTTATTAGAACACCCCCCCCCCGATCTAGTTTCCAGATGTGAAGGTCTGCCGTGGTCCGGTTTATTTTCTCTGCCACACAATTTCACTCTGACAGAATGTTGGATGGCAGTAGAGTGAGAATGTGCTGTGAAGCTACACCTGAAGCTAACATGCCTAGTCAGCAAAGGGAGTATGACCTGGTACCCCCTTGCTTGTTGATATACCTCATGACTGTGTTATTGTCTGTAGCCACATGAAGAGGTCCGGCAGACCAAAGATGCTTCAGAGACTTGAATGCTTTGATCAGAATCTCCTTGACATGTATGTGCTTGCATCTGTACATGGTGTCCCACACCCCCTGAACTTTTGTTCCCTCCTGAAATTGAAACCTTAGCAAAGTCCATAGCATCTGTGGTGACTGGCTGCTTTGGAGCAAGGAGGGAGAGAGGAGACCTGGATTTTAGGATATCTGTTGTTTCTATTAAAATATTTCTCTTCTGACAAACCCCAGCACTGAGATATGAAAAGATAAGGTGTGTTGATGCTGAGACCAGAAATTTCAGATACCACTGTATCCTTCTCATGTGGAGTCTTGCCAGGGTTATCATGAGAATCATAGATGCCAAAAGATCACCAATCCTGAGGTATTCCCTCTCACTGACCAAAGTCTGAGTGGAAACCTTAGAAATAGATCTAAATAAAGATATATTTCTTCCACGTGAGGAGAAAAGCTCTTTGAACCGAAGTGTATAGTTGACATCCCTGGGACAGACTCCTGTGTGAGGAGTCAATGAACACTTTTGAATGTTCTCTTAGAATTCCAGTTGGTGGAAAAGTTCTCTCACCCAAGAGGGAGATTCCTGACACCTAGAAAAAGACTGCAAAGATATGCAAGTTTTCTTTGTCTTCTAGGCTTTCAGATACTGGTAAAAACACTTGCCTCCCCCATAGTGCCCTTTTAGGCAATACCAAAACAACAAAACTTCCAACATAAAAAAATTCACTACAGACAAACTCAAGGTCATGCTGCTTAATGCTAGGAGTCTAAACAGGAAACTGCACTCCCTGGAGGCTCTCTTCACCTTGGAAGATGCTGACATCTGTGTAGTAACTGAGACTTGGTTCAGGGCCACAGAAAGCACCCCAGCTGTGCAAGGCTACGATGCCTTACACACATTCAGACCTCATAATGAGCATGAAAAAAACAAAGGGAGAGATGTATCCATCTTCACTAAAGACACAGCTCAAGACTGGCTAAACAGTACAACTATCTTGAGCTACTCCAGGTCCAAATAACTATAGGTAAAACACCCTACCAGATCATTCCTAGCTACAGGTCACCCGCCATGAACCATGAGGAACACACCACGTACCTGAACTTGCTTGAGTCACTCACCATACAGCAAAACACCTTGTGGATGGGAGATTTCAACTATCCTTCTATGAAGTGGGTGGTATGAGCACAAGCTAAATTACCCTGAGATTCCTGGACTTTATATAAATGTTCTGGAACAGTTAGTCTGCACCCCAACAAGTACTCATCAATATGGGGGTCAATGCACTACCCTATGTGTTCTACCCTCCTTAGTATGTCAGAGGTCAGACCATAAATCTGTCTTGTTCAAAGTAATGATCAAAGCTATCAACTCCACAGGAGCAATAAAAATGAGAAACAAAAACAAACTACAGCCTACTAAATAATGTTTTTAAAGTTTAAAAACACCTACTAACATAGCCAACAATGACTCCCATGTGGAGGAGTACACAAGTGCCCTGTTTAGTGACTTAAACAACTGTATTGACTCTGCTGTACCTGACAGGATCAAAACCAGGACCTCTCATAAAAACAAGCAATGCTGTTTGACCTCGAGTATAAAAAGGTTATATAACAAAAAGGAAGGAACTGATATGTATGAACAAGATGGAACTTAGTAAGCAGGGAATAAACACTCTCCAAAGCTTGAAAAAACAAATCAGATCTCTGGTAAAGTCTTCTAGAGCTAGTAATGAGGTCACATTAGCTTCCCTAGCTAAAGACAACATAAGATATCTGGTAAAGTCCTCTAAAGCAAGTAATGAGGTCAAATTAGTTGCCTAGCTAAAGACAATCATAAGATATCTGGTAAAGTCCTCTAGAGCTAGTAATGAGGTCACATTAGCTTCCCTAGCTAAAGACAATCATAAGATATCTGGTAAAGTCCTCTAGAGCTAGAAATTAGGTTAAATTAGCTTCCCTAGCTAAAGACAATCATAAGATATCTGGTAAAGTCCTCTAAAGGTAGTAATGAGGTCAGATTAGCTTCCCTAGCTAAAGACAATCATAAGATATCTGGTAAAGTCCTCTAGAGCTAGAAATGAGGTTAAATTAGCTTCCCTAGCTAAAGACAATCATAAGATATCTGGTAAAGTCCTCTAGAGCTAGTAATGAAGTCACATTAGCTTCTCTAGCTAAAGACAATCATAAGATATCTGGTAAAGTCCTCTAGAACTAGTAATGAGGTTGCATTAGCTTCCCTAGCTAAAGGCAATCATAAGATATCTGGTAAAGGCCTCTAGAGCTAGTAATGAGGTTAAATTAGCTTCCCTAGCTAAAGATGATCATACGATATCTGGTAAAGGCCTCTAGAGCTAGTAATGAGGTTAAATTAGCTTCCCTAGCTAGAGACAATCATAAGATAACTGGTAAAGGCCTCTAGAGCTAGTAATGAGGTTAAATTGTATTCCCTAGCTAAAGACAATCATAAGATATCTGGTAAAGTCCTCTAGAGCTAGTAATGAGGTTAAATTAGCTTCCCTAGCTAAAGACGATCATACGATATCTGGTAAAGGCCTCTAGAGCTAGTAATGAGGTTAAATTAGCTTCCCTAGCTAGAGACAATCATAAGATAACTGGTAAAGGCCTCTAGAGCTAGTAATGAGGTTAAATTGTATTCCCTAGCTAAAGACAATCATAAGATATTTGGTAAAGTCCTCTAGAGCTAGTAATGAGGTTAAATTAGCTTCCCTAGCTAAAGACAATCATAAGATATCTGGTAAAGTCCTCTAGAGCTAGTAATGAGGTCAAATTAGATTTCCTAGCTAAAGACAATCATAAGATATCTGGTAAAGTCCACTAGAGCTAGTAATGAGGTTAAATTAGCTTCCCCAGCTAAAGACAATCATAAGATATCTGGTAAACTCCTCTAGAGCTAGTAATGAGGTCAAATTAGCTTCCTTAGCTAAAGACAATCATAAGATATCTGGTAAAGTCCTCTAAAGCTATTAAAGAGGTGAAATTAGCTTGCCTAGCTAAAGACAATCATAAGATATCTGGTAAAGTCCTCTAGAGCTAGTAATGAGTTCACATTAGCTTCTCTAGCTAAAGACAATCATAAGATATCTGGTAAAGTCCTCTAACGCTAGTAATGAGGTCACATTAGCTTCCCTAGCTAAAGACAATCATAAGATATCTGGTAAAGTCCTCTAAAGCTAGTAATGAGGTCAAATTAGCTTCCCTAGCTAAAGACAACCATAATATATCTGGTAAAGTCCTCTAGAGCTAGTAATGAGGTTAAATTAGCTTCCCTAGCTAAAGACAATCATAAGATATCTGGTAAAGTCCTCTAAAGCTAGTAATGAGGTCAAATTAGCTTCCTTAGCTAAAGACAATCATAAGATATCCGGTAAAGTCCTCTAGAGCTAGTAATGAGGTCAAATTAGCTTCCCTAGCTAAAGGCAATCATAAGATATCTGGTAAAGTCCTCTAAAGCTAGTAATGAGGTCAAATTAGCTTCCCTAGCTAAAGACAATCATAAGATATCTGGTAAAGTCCTCTAGAGCTAGTAATGAGGTCAAATTAGCTTCGCCCTCTAAAGTCAATCATAAGTTATCTGGTAAAGTCCTCTAGAGCTAGTAATGGGGTCAGATGAGCTTCCCTAGCTAAAGACAATCATAAGATATCTGGTAAAGTCCTCTAGAGCTAGTAATGAGGTCAAATTAGCTTCCCTAGCTAAAGACAATTATAAGATATCTGGTAAAGTCCTCTAGAGCTAGTAATGAGGTTAAATTAGCTTTCCTAGCTAAAGACACTCATAAGATATCTGGTAAAGTCCTCTAAAGCTAGTAATGAGGTCAAATTAGCTTCCCTAGCTAAAGACGATCATAAAATCTCTGTTAAAGTCCTCTAGAGCTAGTAATGAGGTCAAATTAGCTTCCCTAGCTAAAGACAATCATAAGATATCTGGTAATTTCCTCTAGAGCTAGTAATGAGGTCAAATTAGCTTCCCTAGCTAAAGACAATCATAAGATATTTGGTAAAGTCCTCTAGAGCTAATAATGAGGTCAAATTAGCTTCCCTAGCTAAAGACAATCATAAGATATCTGGTAAAGTCCTCTAGAGCTAGTAATGAGGTCAGATGAGCTTCCCTAGCTAAAGACAATCATAAGATCTCTGGTAAAGTCCTCTAGAGCGAGTACTGAGGGTAAATTAGCTTCACTAGCTAAAGACGATCATAAGATCTCTGGTAAAGTCCTCTAGAGCTAGTAATGAGGTCAAATTAGCTTCCCTAGCTAAAGACGATCATAAGATATCTAGTAATTTCCTCTAGAGCTAGTAATGAGGTCAAATTAGCTTCCCTAGCTAAAGACAATCATAAGATCTCTGGTAAAGTCCTCTAGAGCTAGTAATGAGGTCAAATTAGCTTCCCTAGCTAAAGACAATCATAAGATATCTGGTAAAGTCCTCTAGAGCTAGTAATGAGGTCAAATTAGCTTCTTTAGCTAAAGACAATCATAAGATATCTGGTAAAGTCCTCTAAAGCTAGTAATGAGGTAGGATTAGCTTCCCTAGCTAAAGACAATCATAAGATATCTGGTAAAGTCCTCTAAAGCTAGTAATGAGGTCAGATTAGCTACCCTAGCTAAAGACAATCATAAGACATCTGGTAAAGTCCTCTAGAGCTAGTAATGAGGTCAGATTAGCTTCCCTAGCTAAAGACAACCATAAGATATCTGGTAAAGTCCTCTAGAGCTAGTAATGAGGTCAAATTAGCTTCCCTAGCTAAAGACAATCATAAGATATCTGGTAAAGTCCTCTAGAGCTAGTAATGATGTCAATTTAGCTTCCCTTGCTAAAGACAATCATAAGATATCTGGTAAAGTCCTCTCGAGCTAGTAATGAGGTCAAACTAGCTATCCTAGCTAAAGACAATCATAAGATATCTGGTAAAGTCCTCTAAAGCTAGTAATGAGGTCAAATTAGCTTCCCTAGCTAAAGACGATCATAAAATCTCTGTTAAAGTCCTCTAGAGCTAGTAATGAGGTCAAATTAGCTTCCCTAGCTAAAGACGATCATAAGATATCTGGTAATTTCCTCTAGAGCTAGTAATGAGGTCAAATTAGCTTCCCTAGCTAAAGACAATCATAAGATATCTGGTAAAGTCCTCTAGAGCTAGTAATGAGGTCAAATTAGCTTCCCTAGCTAAAGACAATCATAAGATATCTGGCAAAGTCCTCTACAGCTAGTAATGAGGTCAAATTAGCTTCCCTAGCTAAAGACAATCATAAGATTTCTGGCAAAGTCCTCTAGAGCTAGTACTGAGGTCAGATTAGCTTCCCTAGCTAAAGACAACCATAAGATATCTGGTAAAGTCCTCTAGAGCTAGTAATGAGGTCATATTAGCTTCCCTAGCTACAGACAATCATAAGATATCTGGTAAAGTCCGCTAAAGCTAGTAATGAGGTCAAATTAGCTTCCCTAGCTAAAGACAATCATAAGATATCTGGTAAAGTCCTCTAAAGCTAGTAATGAGGTCAAATTAGCTTCCCTAGCTAAAAACAATCATAAGATATCTGGTGAAGTCCTCTAAAGCTAGTAATGAGGTCAAATTAGTTTCCCTAGCTAAGGACAATCATAAGACATTCTTTAGCTATGTCTAAAATCTAAAAGGGAATGTCCAGCTATGTGCCGAACTCATAAGGGGCAGTACTACTCACCTTGACCTTGAGGAAACTGCCAACATGTTAGCTGACAGATTTGGAGCAAACTTCAACCCCTTGCCCCCACCAGCCATACCCAAAGCATACCTGACAACTGTCCTCTCCCCAGTATCTTCATTAAACAGGTCATATACGGTCTCTCCTTGGCCAAAAACACGACCACTATAGGACCAGATAACATCCCAGGCTGCTATATTAACAGCCTAAAATATCCAAATGGAGCTGCTGGAACATTATCCACGTCTTAATGAAGCTATTTCCATCTCAAGCGAATTGAAATTGTGTGCTGCTAGACTAAAATTTATATTTTGTATGTCTTTATAGCTTGCTTGCTGTGTCTGCATGTGTTTATTGTTCAACATGCAATGTGATCCACAGTGTTTTGGCTCTGTCCCTTTAAATATTTTGGCAGACTTTTTCACTATGCTTACTTGTGACTGTTTTTTTTTTTTTTTGTGGGGTTATGTCTTTCTTTGAAACTTTTCAAATGAGTCACATTAGTGAGTCTTTGTTTCTTTGATTCATTCATGGCTCTGAAGATGTCTTTTACAGATGAATGCACTTAACCGTGCTTTTAATAACAAAGAGTTCCTGAGTCATAGGTAGCTGGTCGTTTTTGCTTTTCTTTGATTATCTATGCACCAGTTCCAGTGTTCCTGCATGTATTTTTTATTCTACATATTACAGGAGGGGTTAACACACACAAATGATTGGTGCCAAAGCCATGGTCTAAACTAAATGCAAAAAAGTGCATTATTGTCCCCTTTGGCAAAGAGGTAGCCCCTGCAAATTACAATATTGATAGCACCCCCAAGCTCAGACTCAGTGGTATGAGACTGCCAATAGCAGTCTAAACTTCGATCGCTATGTGTCCACACTGGTAAGTAAAGCCTTTAACTTTGCCTATCTCATAAATAAGGGCATTGCATCCAAGACCAAGGATGTTATAACTCATCTGTACTCCACCATCATTAGACTACTAATAGAGTGCAATGCTTTCTTTGCATGTACTTCACCAAACACCTGCAGCAGCTGAACAATCCACAGAGGTTTCTGACAAAGTGAGTTCAGGGCCTCCAAAACATGACTTACATGAAAAGACTGAAAGCCCTGTCACTGTACTGTGTGTCCTACAGGCTGCTGAGAGGTGACCTGTGCCTGGTCCACAGAGCAGTCTCTAACCCTGCCCTAATGGAAATGCTCCACATCCACAAATCAAATGGGACAAGAGTCAGTCACTCCAGAGATGTCAACCTAGTCTTTGACTTAAACAAAACATACTGGAGAGTTATATATGCCTCACAGAGACTCATACTACTCTGTAATAAAGTCCCACTTCACATTAAGAAGACCTCCTCAATGACCCTATTTAAGCACAACCTGGACAACTGGATGGGAGACCATAAATTCAACTCTGGGGTGGCACCTTTGTCCCTCATGAACAGGGGCAGCTGGTGCTGATCATAGATTCACTCTGTAAACAATCAAACCATCTAACAATGATCAATTAGGGAACCATCTAACAATGGTCAATTAGGGAACCATCTAACAATGATCAATTAGGGAACCATCTAACAATGATCAATTAGGGAACCATCTAACAATGGTCAATTAGGGAACCATCTAACAATGATCAATTAGGGAACCATCTAACAATGATCAATTAGGGAACCATCTAACAATGATCAATTAGGGAACCATCTAACAATGATCAATTAGGGAACCATCTAACAATGGTCAATTAGGGAACCATCTAACAATGATCAATTAGGGAACCATCTAACAATGATCAATTAGGGAACCATCTAACAATGATCAATTAGGGAACCATCTAACAATGATCAATTAGGGAACCATCTAACAATGATCAATTAGGGAACCATCTAACAATGGTCAATTAGGGAACCATCTAACAATGATCAATTAGGGAACCATCTAACAATGATCAATTAGGGAACCATCTAACAATGGTCAATTAGGGAACCATCTAACAATGGTCAATTAGGGAACCATCTAACAATGATCAATTAGGGAACCATCTAACAATGGTCAATTAGGGAACCATCTAACAATGATCAATTAGGGAACCATCTAACAATGGTCACTTACAGAACATGGGTATTATATGGCTAGGCTTGTAAAGGCCCTTGGGCCATTAGCCTAATAACCTCTTATGAACCTAAATATAGAAAAATGTGGATATCATGTTGCCTGCAATGAGCTATAATCAGAGGCAGACATTTGTGAACACTATTTGTGCAGTGGATAGTACAAAGGGTAAGGCAGAGAACTGATAATGAAATCTAAATACACTAAATCTTAAGAGACATCTGAAGTATAGATGAATAGGGATGTGATGATAAGCATCATTTAAATCGATTGTTACCAGAAAATGTGAAAGAGGAAGAAGTGGTAACAGGTTGTGAAGTGAGAACATCTTCAGTTTGGGCACTATCACATATAGGTTTAGAAAAGAATGATCCAGAACTGGTCTCCAAGCATTTTCATTCTTTGGCACTAGGAACATCCTTGAACGCATGAAGGAGGAACTGGTTCTATCACTCCTTAGGCCGTATGTAATAAAGAACTGGTGGAAACAAAAGATTCATTCTGCAGGATGAGGAATGACCTACCAAAATTTCCTCCCACTGCCATCTATAACCTTGATGAATACATTTCTAAACCAATTTGTTTGAAACAATCTCTTGCCAAAAAGAACAATGGAGATTTAGATTTTCTGGAAGAGAAAAGGGGCCAGGGTGGGATGGGGGTCACAAGGTCTATTGAATAGTCACTCAGACTTGATGGAGTGTTCTTGGTTTTGGGAAGTCTGAGACTTATTTTCAGAACTTCCTTGCCATTTCTACTTAAACGTTTGCTTACCTGAATTCTGTTGAGACTGTTTTCTCTGTTTTTTGCTAAAAGTGGATGAGGAAAAAGAAAATCCCTTGGACAATTTGGAAAAGGAGGGCTGAAAAATCTTAGAGACTCCAGGATCAGCTTGCCCCTTTCATCACAGTTTTTGATCATCTCTGCAGTAGAGGGATCAAACACTAAATCTCTATCCTCTCAGATGATAAGATCAAATCTATACTGGGTGATAAATCTAGTTATGTTTTAAGAACAAATTTTCTCTGAAGAGTCAATTGTGTTACAGATCTACAGTTAGACCGGTTTTGTCTTCTGAGCGGAAGGGCAATTATCCTTGCAGGGGCTGCAAAGCCTGCTGTCACATTTCTATTAAGGTAGTTTTTCAGCATCCAGTATATGATGCTATATTTAAATCTGACTTCTATGCTGATTGTAAGTCCCATGGACTTGTATATTTGGCCAGATGTAAATGTTGCACTTCATTCTATGTGGTGAAAACTATTAGGATGCTTAAAGAGCGCTTTCTTCAGCATATGGGTGATATTAGACATAAAAACATACTTAATGCTCTAGCCAAGCATGTTTCTATTTTTATTTATCATAGTTTTGATTGTATAGTGTTGCAGTTGCTGTATTTTAATAAAAGGCATGGTGATTTTAATAACAGACTTGAAACTGCAGAGACAAAGTGGATTCTAAAGTTGCAGGCAAATCTGCCTGGACTTAATGCCTCTGTTCCTTTAAAACCTATTCTTAAGAAAATAAGTATATATCAATAATTGATTGCTGTATTTTATTGGTTAATTGAAGCACATGTTTTAGTATTTAATGGGTTCTGTTGTTTTATTCTGTGGATCTAATGAATCACAACTCGTGTGAAAGCACTTATCCTGTGTACTCTGTATATTAAACTTTTATACTTTACAGCCTTGGTGGATGCCTGGTTTGTTTGCAGTATTTACACCAGTAATTAGTGACTCCATTGTCAGGAGTACTGACATTACACTACATTTAAACAAAGCTCCTTACTGGATTTTTACTGGATTTCAACACCTATCATGAATTCAGACTTCCTATAAACTGTGGAGAAGTACTTTTTTCAGAGACTCAACTATTCATAGTAAATCTCCTCAGGACACTGAATTTTCTAGTTCCCCTAAATGGCAAATTATCAATTCAAAGCATGCTATAGATCACCCTCTACATCCTTGGAAGGTGATGAAAGAGTTCTAGATAGGCTTTCTGAACTACCCATTAATAAAAATACCTTTTTGATGGGTGATGTCAACTATCCAAAAATTATCTGGACCACCAATACCTCAAAGGTTGAGTACACCCAACGATTCCTACACATAGTAAATGCTACCACCAAAAGAGCTACTCAGCCCAATAGGGGTCAAAATCTCCTTGACTTCATCTTTTCTAACACTGTACCTGCTTGCACAATATCTTTGGTCAAATTTGATCACAAATCAGTTGTTGGTGTATCTTTCGGCTTTTCCCATTTAGGGGTCGCCACAGCGGAACTCCAGTCCACTAATGATTGGCAGTAGATTTTTATGTACCGAGTTGCCAGCCCTTACACACAACCTTCAACGAAGGTACACCCATTCATGCATGTCTCCACACAGAAGACGCTTTAGCTGAGAATCGAACAGGACAACGTCTTACTGTGAGGTGACAACGCTACCGCAGCACCACCAATTTGATCACAAATCAGTAATATTCTTTTTAGGTCATCTAAACCTACCACAATGAGCACCTTTGAATTCAAGAAGTTTAAAAAAACAATCCTATTATTATTATTATTATTATTATTATTATTATTATTATATGATATGCTGTCAACATTCACTTCCCAGATTTCCACTCACTGTGTAGCCTCAGTTGTCATTTATACCAAAGAATTTTGCTCCCACCCATCCAACAGCTTAAAAGTTTATGGTCCTGTCCTGAAGTCCATTAAAGAATCTCGCCCAGATTCCCAGTTGCTCAAATGGACTGCCTGGCTAAGTGAGTTACTCAAGGTTTAAGAGGACTGTGGTAATCAATCCTTATACCAGAGGACATGGCTTGATACCAGCTTAGTCCTCTGTGCATAATCAAATGCATGCATATTAGTGATTGTAAAAATAGGTCCAATTGGTGGAATGCCAGCATCGATAAGTTCTGTAATAACGAAAATAGTGAATTTAAGTTTGTCATAAATCAGATTCTACCCATGTTAACTACTGCATCAAAAAGATTTAAAAAATGTGAAAGTTACGATAAGAAGATGTGGGAGCTATTCAGATAGGAGGAAACACTTACCTGACCCTGACCTCACTTGAGAAGGGACAAATGAAAGCAAAACACAAGAGATAGAAGCTAGTCATGAGAAGGACTTAATGTTTTAGCCTTGTATAACATCAGCCTGAACCAGTCTCCCTTACCTCTACAGGGAAGGAAGGCAGGTAATCCACTTGCAGAAGGAAACTTAAAAAGAATTCTACTGCATAAAAATCCAACTTAGAGGAATGTTTTGCAAAGAATGCGCTGGACTCTCAGAGTTAAGCATCATTTAATCCATCTCCACAAAAAATAACTTTTTACTTTGACTGAGTGTTCAGCACATTCTTTGCTAAACATTGCTCTAATTTAGCATTCAGTTTTAGCTAGTTAATGCTGAGACTGCACAAGGCTACAATATTAAGTCTTTCTCAGGACTAGGTTTGTATCTCTTGTGTTTTATTAAAGTTATCATAAAAAACATCAAAGAAGAGTACACATAAAATTGCAAAGCCAAGGATAATCATAAATCAGTTTTTAACTGCAGCAAATGATTATGGAGCAACTGAAAGATATGGTCTGAATTAATATATAGGGTAATACTCAGTCTGACACCAAATATATTATTAATATACTTGCAGATGAATTTAGTGCCAGCTTCACAGCAGAAACAGTCACTGAAGTTCATAAATTCCTACACCCCCCACCACTATCACCACCACAAGATTATTATGGAACATGTGCTTACTGCACACTCTAAAGCTATACATGTCCCTTTTATGCCTCATCAATATACCCGGTTAGTTAATGAACAAAATCAGCCTTGCCTTCTCTGAACTTTTCTGAAACTGTTCAACTTAAGAAGAGCCACAGGATATGGAAAATAACTATAATTGTGTCACTGTATAAGAGGTACCCCACATCAGATCCAGGAAGTACTGATCCACCAGTCTAACCTAAGTTGCAAAGACATGTACTGTGTTGTATCTGATTTTATAAATTCTGGTATAGAACTCTTATTGCTCTAAATTCTCAAAAATATGGTTTTGTTAAAGGGAGATTATGGTTACTTTACTTGGTAAATGTCTGTGAGACAGAAGCTGCAGATCACAGCCTTGCATTTGATATATAGTATCAGGCATGATTTTTTATATTATTCCCCATGCTAGAATGATAAATAAGATTGAAGGCTTAAGGGTCAACCAGGGTCAACTTCTATATTGTATGATGGGTAGTAAAATGGCTGACAGAGAGACCCTTACAGTTAAAGTTTCAGATGTCTCCTCAGAAAACTAAACTTGACACGTGCTATAACAACGTTGCCAAATTTGTTACAAATGCTACATTCTCCACCCACCAGCGTTCCTCTCTGCATCAACTAAATTGGCTTGAATTCCCTCACTACCCCACTTATCTGCAATTAACTACTGCCCATAAACTTATTTACTACCCAGCAACCTGCTCATCCCTCTCCTCCATACTGACCATGTACCATCCTAATCGACACCTTAGGTCTGAAAACAGAATGTTACTGAATGTTGATAAACCAAAACTCTCAGCCTGCCAAATGTATTTTTTTACTGTCTCTAAGCTATGGAATAATCTCCTTCCTTCAATCAGGACTATCAGTAATCCTGCTTCTTTTAAAAAATCCCTCAGACTACATCTCTTCTCACTGGCTATCCACCTGCACCCTAAAAGATAGCCCCAAAACCTGACTTCCCTCTCTGGAACTTTAATCTTCTCCATTCAATTACTGGTATATCTTCCCCTTCTCTCTACCATACTAACTCCTTCTGCTGTCACATTTGCTTGCTTTATCCCTACCGTAGCCCATTTGTCTCCTTCTATTTTAAGCCTTTAAGTTAATTCTCCTCACTGCTAAAAATTCTACGTATGCATTTATACTTGTATGTTATTTGAATGCATTCTATTTTCTAGTTCTACATTTATAACATAATTGTAAACTATTCTTCACTGTTGTTATTTTATTTTCATGTACTACTACTGCTTTATGTACTCTGTATTGTCTGCAATTATTCCTTCTATGTAATTAATGTGGAGCTTTTCTCCTTGGGATTACACTGAAAATGCTCTCATTTTAGGCCCAGTGGACTTTCCTAGTAAACAAGTGCAATAAATAAATAAATAAACGATTAGTGGTGGTATTCTTCATGGCTATTTATAAGGACCCCTTCAGATCTCCAAACCAGTAACCCAGATATATGGCTAACTAAATTTGTTGATGACCATTGGATGGGTGCTGTCATTCACTAAGTGCATGATATTGCATTACTACAACAAGAGCTAAACTATAGAAATAAATGTTATACTAAAACAGGCTCAAAATGTGTAGCAATGTCACCTTTGATAAATAACTCAAACACTTCACAGCATAGGTTGTACTCAGCTTCAAACTGGTATGGTTGTCAGGGAGCTCAATATCTTCATACACAACTCCCTGCACTTTTAACTCCACTTAGTCAAAAAAGTATCGGCGAGGTGATTATAGTCCATAAAGTGACCCTGCCTTGTAAACTATACAAATGTATAGTTATAAATAAAACTGCAGCCTGGTTACATTGTATCATTTCTGAAGAGGCAAGTGACATTTTGTATCCCTGTTTCTTTACTTACATTTCATTCGTTTTTTGTCATTCTTGTAGTATTTTCAGTGAAACGTCTATTGTGGAAGAAGCACATTTCTTCATTGTACTGTAGATTTCAATGTGTTTTAGATCAATTGTAGCCATCTGTTTTATTTTCTATTTTGACAGTTTTGTTTGCACTTTTAATTCCTCACACATTTTCAGATAGTGTGTTTTTTGCTTCCTTCTACATTATCATCAATGAAAACACACGAGCAAATGAAAACTGAATAGGAACACATGAACAGTGCTAGGTTAGTCATCACAGGGACCCTATGAGACCTATCCAAATACACCTTTAACTGATCACACTTAAAAGTTCTTATCACTCTTTAAGAGTACTTAATACTGCCAATTCCCAAAAAAAGCAGGGCTATACATGATAACGATGGTGTAAATTTAGTTCTATCAATCTAATAATCAAAACCAGCCTTAAAAGCAGGCAAAGTACCTTTAGTGGTAACTTATTCTATAGCCAGGAATATGTTGAGTTGTGAAATTATCCTTCCAAGGAATCTTCCTTATTTGTTAGTGTAAATGTATGTCCTGAATATGGGTATTTATAGAGCTACTAGTTTTGTGAAGAAATAATAGGCAAAATCAGATAAAATTTTTCATGTCTTGAAAACCGAGATGTGTGTGAATGTAGAACAAACAGAAGCATAAAGAGACTTATACTGGTCTGTTGGGATAGTTAAAGGATTTAAGGCCTTTCACTTTTTTTGCTTTAGAATTGGAGGTACCTTTCCAGTTCAGAAATGTGCTTTGATTTCTACATTCCAGAGGTAGGTTGCACTGCATTCACTGATAGGTCTAATAAGAGAAGAGTACGGTGGCAATTTAAAGTCTTTAGATATTGAAGATATTCCCTCATAAATTAACTGGTGAAAATATGATGACTGAATCAAAGAAATCTGGCCACGTAAGCATTAATGTATCTGAGAAGTGCCACTCATAACATATGAAGTGGGATGGGAACAGCTTTTTACTGAATGCTACTGTGTTATTTTTCATTTAGCTTGAGATCATTTTCAGTACACGAGGTATGTGCATATTCCAGCCCTTTTGGAGCAGTTTAGTATCAGTGGACGAGCAAATAACAGTGTTTAGCTTGCAGTCATCACCAAACATGGTCAAACATGCTTCAAGGATATTGGCTTGGATGTCTGCAAAATAAATGTCAGACAGGATAGGGCCCAGCACTGATCCATACAATTTCACTACAATAACAATTTTTAGGTTTAGGTAGAGTGGCAGGGTACTTGCAATTTTCACTGCTTAGGATCTATGGGAAATCCAGTTTGCAATCCAGTGGGTACCACTGTCCATAGCCCCTGAAACCTTTTGAAAGAAGATAAACAGGTTCTGGAGACAAGACCTGCCTTCAAAACTCCAAATTGATCAGCGTTTAGATCATTTAGGTTGCTTATGTCTGTACAAATGAGTTCTGTTATGACACGCTCCATGACTTTGTTATGTCTGCACAAATGAGTTCTCTTATGACATGCTCCATGACTTTATGTCTGCACAAATGAGTTCTGCTTTGACACGCTCCATGACTTTGTTATGTCAGCACAAATGTCTGTACAAATGAGTTCTGCTATGACATGTTCCATGACTTTGTGATGTCTGCACAAATGAGTTCTGCTATGACACGGTCCATGACTTTATGTCTGCATAAATGAGTTCTGCTATGACACATTCAATAAGTTTATGTCTGCACAAATGATTTCTAATATGACACATTCCATGACTTTGTCTGCACAAATGAGTTCTGCTATGACACGTTCCATGACTTTATGTCTGCACAATTGAGGCCTGCTATGACACGTTCCATGACTTTATGTCTGCACAAATGAGTTCTGCTATGACACGGTCCATGACTTTGTTATGTCTACACAAATGAATTCTGCTATGACACATTCCCTGAGTTTATGTCTGCACAAATGAGTTCTGCTATGACACGTTCCATGACTTTGTATATAAGGCTGGTGAGGCTTATGGGTCTATAATTGCCTGGGTCTGTATAGGGGCTAGATTTATGTAGAGGGGTCACAGTGGCTGTTCTCAATTCATCAAGACTTTTCCCACCTTTCCTGTAACTAGTCTAGTCCAGATATAGATTTACTGTATCCAGAACTGTATGTAGGCTTCTGAGCTCCCCAAGTCTTTCTGTGTTGAGGGAAGCCCTCTAGGTTATCAGTGGGAGTGGTAAGCACTAGGTAGCCTATCTAACACAAGAGGAGTGGTTTCTGGTCTGGAAATTGTAGTTTATTGGCTGCTTGAGCACTTTATCCCATCTCCTTCAACTTTCTGGCTTAAAAGCCTGCATTTGTGCTCATTTCCCACCTTTCCTATAACTAGTCTAGTCCAGATAAAGATTTTCTTTATCCAAGACTGTTTGTAAGCTTCTGAGCTTCACAAGCCTCTCTGTGTCAGAGGGGAGCCTTCTAGCTTGTCAATGGGAGTGGTAAGCACTAGGTAGCCTATCTACCACAAGAGGAGTAGTTTCTGGCTCAGAATGTGTAGTTTATTGGCTGTTTGGGCAGTTTTTCCATCTCTTTCAACTTTCTGGTTTAAAATCTCATGTTGCGCTTGTTTCCTGCCTTTCCTGTAACTAGTTTGGTCCAGAAACAGATTTCTTGTATCCAGGACAGTTTGCAAGCATCTGAGAGGTGCCAAAGTCTGCTCTTTAATTTTTCCCTTAGCTCTGCTAGTTCTCTTCTCTCCTGCACTTTTACGAGCTTATTAGTCCAGCACTTTACCAGACTTCTTGTAGCAACTATTGTAGCACACAAAAGTGCTACTAGCACTAAATGTTCTAAAAGGAAACAGCTCCAGTACTTATTTTTAATGCCCACCCCTCCAGGTATGTCTAAAGGTCAGTTCCCTGTGCTTTTTCCTGTTAACCTGGTGAACTTGGGCATCCTGAGGCAATGTAGCAACTGTCTCATGTACACCGATATCCCTCTCCTCTTACCTCCCAACACTCAGACTTGCAAGAGATGCACTTATATATCCAAACTGGAAGCCACGCAATCTCCTGCCAAGACTGGAATAGCTGGTCAAGAGGAGAAGGTCAACACTTGCACCACACCACATGGAACACATAGCCCTCCAAAACACACACCAGCACTGCCTTCACAGAGGTTCTCAATAAAAATTTCCCAAACAGCAGAGACCTCCAAGGCAGAAACACACTTGACCATCACAACACAACACTAATCATGAGACACATAACTCTCCTAAACAGTGTGCCACTCAATCAAAGTCCCTAAGGCAAAACAGCATGCCCAGCACACTAGTCATAGGTATGTCAATAGTGAGGCACACTGATGTCCCACTCACTAGGTTAAATGAGGAGAAAGTAACAGTCAGCTGCCTGTCAGGTGCCAGGATCCACCATATAATGCATGCACTCAGGTCCCTAAACAACAGGTACAAATATGACTCTGTCATTGTACATGTGGGTGTGAATTACCTGAGATGTACCTCACTGGACTATATAAAAAGAGGCATGGAGGAGCTCTCAGATTATGTAGCCCAGGCAGGTAGAGCCCTAGCCCTGAGCAGCATCCTACCATCACCCAGAATGATACAATAGTACAAGCAGAAAATGATTGATTTCAACAATTAGCTAAGTTTCTGGTGTCATTCTAAGGGGATCCAGTATCTGTCTGCCTGGGATGACATGATTGACAGACCTCTATGCTTTGCCAGAGATGGCCTGCATCTGTCACTCCTGGGCTTCTGGATACTGGCCAAGGCTCTTGCCACCCCTATAGTGCCTTTTTTAGGCAGTTTTCCAAAGACCAAATTACCACCATAACAGTTACAAACAAATGCAATCTGAGGGTCATGCTGCTCAATGCTAGAAGTCTAAATCTCAAAATGCACTCGATCGAAGCACTCCTTAAAATAGAAAACCTTGACATTTCTGCTGTAACAGAGACCTGGTTCAAGGCAGCAGAAAGCACCTCTGCAATACCAGGCTATAACTCATTCCACACCTTTCGGTTTCAGAACTTGGACCAAAGCTCCAAAGGTGGTGGTGTTTCCATATTCATAAAGGATGCACTCACCTCCAGACTGGTAGCCCAACATAATGCATCAGAGATACTTCAGGTGCAGATAACATTGGGAAAGACAGTGATTCAGGTCATAGCCTGTTATAGGTCCCCAACCATGTCCCAAGACACTCACCCCATGTTCCTAAGCACCCTTGAGAATATTAGGGTCCAACCTAATACAGTTATACTGGGCGACTTAAACTACCCCTCCATTAACTGGGAAAACTACTCATGTACCAATACACTTGCCCAACATTTCCTGGAATTTATTAATTCCAATGCCTTGACCAGCTCATTTTTACCTCCATTACAGGTAGCAACATCCTTGACCTGGTCATTGCTAACAAGTGCGAATGTTGCTCTATACCAATAGTCAACTCCTCCCTGGTTAGATCTGACCACAAACTAATCACCTTGGAAATCCACATCTCTCCCACCCCCCCACCCCCCGCAAAGGTAACCACCATGAAAAACTTCTCCAAAGCTAACTTTGGGCTCCTAAGAACAGAGGTGGCTAACTTCACGGCACCCAGGCAAATGGAGAATAGTTGCATGACTGCCGAATCATACATCAGTGCACTATATGAACATGTATACAAATGTATTGATCTCACCATACCCAATAGAACCAAAATGCTCTCCTCTAAAAAAAGGAAGCCAATCTGGTGGTCCCCTGCCATAAACAAACTCTACAACAGAAGGAGGAATCTGATCCAGAAAAAGGTGAAGTCCCAAGACTGGAAAAACCTTATCAGCCTCAACAAAAAGTTGAGATCCCTCATCAAATCCTCTAAAGTTAGCTATGAAAACAGAATTGCAGCAGATAGTAAAGACAACCACAAGGCCTTCTATAGTCATGTAAAGAACCTCCACAGCAATACCCAGATTTGCTCTGAGCTACTGCACAATGGTACCTCCTAAACCAAGCCAGCAGATATTGCCAATGTACTGGTCAACAGATTCAGAGCCAACTCCCTCCCTACAAAGGACCAATCCCAATACCAGTAGATTGCCAGGCACCCAGTATTACTGCTGCACAGGTTAAAACAGCGCTGTCCAAGGCCAAGAATACAGCATCTATGGGACCTGACAATATCTCTGGCTGTGTTCTACATGAACTACAGAGTGAACTGGCACCTCACCTGTGTGCTCTCTTCAATCACAGCCTCACCTCAGGCTTTGTCCCTACCGAATGACTCACTGCTACAGTCATCCCTCTCCACAAAGGAGGAACGACTACAAACCCTGGGAACTATTGCAGCATTAGCATGACAAGTCTGATATGCAAAGCTATGGAATGCATCATAATGGACCTAATAAACAAGGATATAGGGACTCTCCAAACTCTGGATCCCACACAGTTTGGTTTTGTGAAGGGTAGATCATGTTTGCTAAACTTGGTCGACTTCTTTGAGTCAGTCACCAGAGCTGTGGATGAAGGCAAGCGTTCATACAGCCTACCTTGATCTGCCCAAGGCCTTTGATACTATTCCCCACTCAGGAATCAGAGAAAAACTCACTAATCTAGGCATCAACCTCTATATCACTAGGTGGCTTGGAAACCGGCTCATGGATAGAACCCACAGTGTGAAAGTAGCTGACTCCAACTCAGACTGCTGACCAGTCACGAGTGGAGTCCCACATGGATCGGTCTTGGGTCCTCTCCTGTTTAGTATCTACTTCTCAGAAATTTAGTCCAACATGAAGGGACTCTCGCTGACAAAGTTTGCAGACAATTGCAAGTGAGGAGCCATTATTAACTCCCCAAGTGATGCTGACATCCTACAGAAAGGCCTCACTGAGACCAATGACTGGTGTCATAGCCATGGCCTTAAGCTCAATGCCAAAAAATGTGCCATCATCCCCTTTGGGAAAAACCCAGTTCCCATGAACTACCATATTGATGGTAGTCCACTGAACATAGAAGGCATTATAAGAGATCTCAGAACACAGGTTGACTGCAACCTCTCTTTTGACCACCACACTGCCACTGTGGTCAGAAAGTCCTTCTATGTGTCACATCTCATTACTAAGGGTTTGCATCCAGGAAGAAAGAGGTTATCATCTCTCCCTCTACTCTTCCCTCATTAGGCTAATCATCGAGTACAATGCCCCATTTGGCATGTGTCTCACTAGACACCTGCAACAACTGGAGAGGCCACATAAGTACCTCACAAAGAGGATCCCAGGCCTTAAACACTTGTCGTATATGGACAGACTCAAAAAACTCCAACTACTCTCTGTCTCATATCGCCTTCTTAGAGGCGATCTCTGCTTGACTTATAAAGCTATGTCTGACCCAGCTCTGTTAGAAATGCTACATCTAAAGAAATCCGAATCCCTCCACACCACACGCTCCAGAGACCTCAACCTCAATACTATAATCAACAGAATAAGCTGGAAGGACAGGTTCATAACTGAGAGAATGCCCATGCTATGGAATAGACTTCACATACATGTCAAACAAAGCATCTCACTGGCCCTCTTCAAGAAGAATCTTGATGAGTAGATGGAAAATAGAAAATTCACCCCTGGGATCAATCCAGTGGCTCTACTCGACAGAGGCACTAGGAACTAAGGTCGGGTGTCACGATGCCAGGTTAATCCTATGGGCTAGGCTTGTAAAGCCTGCAGGGCCATTAGTATAGTACACACCTATGAACCTAAGAACAAACCTTGTAGATAGACTGAGGTTGAACAATTTAAGTAATGGCTCAGATAGTGCATATTCAGCACTGATGAGAATGCAGCCTTGTATGGCATATGGTCCTAAAGAGGTCTTCTAAGGTGATTACAGGGGAAACTAAATTTTCAGGATAGTTGATAAAACAACGTAGGGTAAAGTTTGTACTTGATTTGTCTACTAATTCACTGGCTCTATCATTGGGATTAGAATGTGTGACATTATTATAAAGGAGTTGGTGCATTACTAAACATTACTCCTTTTTTTTCAGACCTAAAGAAAGAAAGATTTGAAATTACCTTTCGTAACTGTAGCGACCTTACATTCATATTCTCCTTTGCATTTTCCAGTAGTGCTCTTAGGTTCCTTGCTAGCATATTTCAGAGTGATTTTGCTCTTAAGTTCCTTGCTGGCATATTTCAGAGTCATCTTGCTCTTAAGTTCCTTGCTGGCATATTTCAGGGTGATCTTGATCTTAAGTTCCTTGCTGGCATATTTCAGAGTGATCTTGATCTTAAGTTAATTGCTGGCATATTTCAGAGTGATCTTGCTCTTCATAGGTTCATAGGTTGGTACTAGGCTATCAGCCCTAGGGCCTATACAAGCCTAGCCATAACAATTCCCTGGCTATTTCTTCCCACACTATTTACTTCCCTGGACCCCTGTCTACCAGGGTGACGGATGTGATCCCTGGGGTGAATTTCCTTTCTCCCATCCAATCGTCAAGGTTCCTTTTGAGGAGGGCCAAAGAGGCACTCTGCTTGACATTTATGGGCAATTTATTCCAGAGTCTGGGGAGTCTCTGGGTCAGGAACGTATCCCTCCAGCATGTTTTGTTTATTATGATGACAAGGTTTAGATCCCTGGAGCGTGTGGCTCTGAGCAATTCGGATTTCTTTAAGTGTAGCATGTCCAACAGCTCTGGGTTTGACTTGGCCTTGTATGTTAAGCAGAGATCGCCTCTGAGTAGATGATATGCGACAGAGTATAGCTGGAGTTTTTAAGGCGGTCAGCATAGGGCATCTGCTTTAGGCCTGTGATTTTTTTTTAGTGAGGTATTTCTGCAGCCTTTCCCGTTGTTGCAGATGTCTTGAGAGGTACATACCAAACGGTGCATTGTATTCTATAATGGGTCTAATGTGGGATGAGTAGAGTGGGACAATGACCTCCTTTTTTCTGAATGAAAAGCCCTTAGTGATGAGGTGTGCCACATAGAAGGATTTTCTGACTGTTGTGGCGATGTGGTTATCGAAGGTGAGACCACTGTCCATCTGTGTCCCTAAGTCTCTTATCACACTTTTGGTGTTTAGTGTATGGCCACCTATATCGTAATTTATGGGTATATGTTTTTTCCCAAAGGGGATAACTGTACATTTCTTGGCATTGAGCTTGAGCCCATGGCTCTGGCACCAAGCATCTGTTTCTGTAAGGCCCTTTTGTAGAGTATCCACATCATTTGGGGATTCAATAATGGCTCCCAGTTTGCAGTCATCTGCAAACTTTGTTAGCCAGAGTCCCTTAGTGTTGGCCTATACTTCAGAGAAGTAAATGCCAAACAAGGGCGGTCCCAGGACTGAACCCTGAGATACTCCACTTGTCACTTGTCTTGAGCTGGATTTGGAGTCTGCTACTTTTACAGTGTGGGTTCTATCAGTAAACCATTTAGCAACCCATTGGGTGACGTAGGAATTAATGCCCAGCTTAACAAGTTTATCTATGATTCCAGAGTGGGGGATGGTGTCAAAGGCCTTGGCAAGGTCTAGATAGGCTGTGTGAACCACCTTACCCTTGTCCATGACTCTGGAGACTGATTCAAAGAAGTCAATCAGGTTCAGGATACAAGATCGGCCCTTCACGAATCCAAACTGGGTGGGGTTCAGTGTTGAAGGTTGACAATGTCTTTATTTATAAGTTCCTAACAAACTTTTAAAACACAAGAAAGGAGACAAACAAATGCAAAGTCCGAATGACAAGCGGGCCAAGCTCGCAGGAGTCACAAAAAAGGAAAAGTAATCCCCAAGTTCCATGATAAGTTTTTTAAACATCCAGATACAGGTAGAACTTTTGATATCAGAGTATTGTCCACCTGCAGTACTATGCACGTGGTATACCTGGCAGTCTGCGAAACCTGCAGTTGTTTCTATGTAGGTAAGACTGACCGAGCCCTGAGGGAAAGGATAAAAGAGCATGTCTATCATATTAAAAAGGGTACTATTTTTAATGCCCTAGCCAAACATGTCAGTAGAACAGGTAACAATCACATTTTTAAATTTCAGGTTCTTTCCACAACATCTGAGAATATCAGAGGGGTGATGTTAGATTAAGAACTGAGGAGATAGAGGCTAGATGGATTGTTATGCTAAGGGCCAATTTTGGACATGGGTTAAATGAAAGTCTACCTATCAGACCAGTTCTTTTAAAAAGGGGTCTGAAGAGATGAGGTGTTTTTATTATTATTTTTATTTTATGTATCTTACAATATTTTTGTGAACATACATATGTATTTATATTTTATATTATACACTTTATGTACATTGATATGTTTTTAACAAGTGTTTTTGTATGTGTGTCTTTAAATACCATACTGCATTCTATGTGATGTCAATAGATTTTACTATATAAGGTGTAGTTATTATCTGATTGAGTACACCTGATGAAGCATTGGTGAAAGCGCTTGTGTCTCTTTGTAATAAACCAGTACTGCTACTGAAGAATTTTTCATTGCTTTTTTACCTTTTTCTTTGAACTGGAGCCATACCTCAGTCAGTGTTTTTGGAGTTTCTTCCTTTTGTTATAAAGTTCATTTATGGCAGGGGACCACCAGATTGGCTTCCTTTTTTTGGATGAAAGCATCTTGGTTCTATTGGGATGGCACGATTCATGCATGAGTGGATGTGCTCATACAGTGTCTTAGTGTAGGATTCAGCAGTTGAACTTTCAGTTTCCGTCTGCATGGGTGTCATGAAGTTTGTCACTTCTGACTTGAGTAGCATGAAGTTGGCTTTGGAGAAGTTTTGTATGGCGGGTGGGATGTGGATGTTAAGGGTGATTAGCTTATGGTCAGAGCTGACTAAAGAGGGGGTGACCATAGGTGTGGAGCATCGATTTCCCATGTTGGTAATGACCAGGTCTAGGATATTGGAGCCCCTGGTGGGACTATGGATTAGTTGATCCTGGGCATTGGAATTCATGAATTCCAAGAACCGTTGCACAAAGGTGTTGGGACATGAGTAGTTTTCCCAGTTAATGGCAGGGTAGTTAAAATCACCCAGTATTAGGGTGTTTGGTTCTATCTTAATATTTTCCAGTATGTTTAGAAAGGTGTAGTGAGAATCTTGGGACATGGTGGGGGATCTGTAGCAAGCTACAATTTTGATTGCAGTCTTACCTAGTGTTAGTTGCACCTGGAGAATTTCAGACGCATTGTGTTTGTCAACTAGCCTGGTGGTGTGAATATCCTTGGTGAATATTGACACTCCTCCACCTTTAGTGTTTCGGTCCTGATTTGGTGGCCGAAAAGTGTGGTAAGAGTTGTAGCCTGGTATTGCAGGAGTGCTCTATGGACCCCTTAAACCAGGTTTCAGTTACTGCACAGATATCGATGTTCTCCATTTTTAGGAGTGCCTCGAGAGAGTGCATTTTGAGGTTTAGACTTCTAGCACTGAGTAGCATTACCTTCAGATTTTGAATGCTTGTACCTGTTACGGTGGTGGTTTTGTCCTTTGAATTTTGCCTAAAAATGGCACTATAGGGGTGGCAAGAGCCTTAGCCAGTAACCTGAATCACAGGGGCGACAGGTGCAGACTATCTCTGGCAAAGCATCGTGGTCTGTCGATCATGTCATCCCAGGCAGACAGATACTGGATACCCTTTGAATGACACCAGAAGCTTAGCCAATTGTTGAAGTCAATCATTTTGTCCTCGTATTGTGGTATCATTCTGGGCGAAGGCAGGATGCTACTCAGGGCTAGGGTCATACCTGCCTGGGTCACATGATCTGAGAGCTCTTCCATGTCTCTTTTCATGTAGTCCAGGGAGGTACATCTCAAGTCATTCACTCCGAGCCCCTTGCTGGCATATTTCAGAGTCATCTTGATCTTAAGTTCCTTGCTGGCATATTTCAGAGTCATCTTGAGCTGGGGATTTCTTACAGCTGTTTCTTATTTTCCTTCTTTTTATTAAGTTTATTAATATAGGAGTTCCACCAGAGATGTTTGTTCCTGAATTTGCCATTACATTTAGGGCGGATGGGAATGACTTTCTATGTAGCTATTTAGATGCTGGTAAAAACTGGAGGTGAATGTTGCAGCCCTCTCAGTTTGGTCTATTTGTAGGAGATTGTTTGGAATTATGCAGAAGTCTTCTATAAGCTAAAGTAGGTTTGCTTTGAAGAAGTCCCTAAGGATGGTTTCATTTGGTGGTGTGATGGTACCATTATGCCTGACTGAACTGTAGGCAAATTTAACTGGGATAAGGAGGTACATGGTGGGTACAGGAGGGGTTGATGTGGGTAAAGACAATGTTAAGGATATTTAAGTTTCTAAAGACAGTTTTACTTTTTCCTCCACTGCATTGGTATTAACAAAGTGTAAGAAATGCTGTACATGTACATTTTACAGGTTTAAGTATGTTAATTAATGTGTGGGTAATTGAAGTCCCATAGCCAGAAGGTATTTAGTTTGATATCTTACACTTCAATGATGTTGAGATGATTTCCATGATCTTTAGGAGATATTGGTGGGGATTTTTAGCTTGCAATGAAGTAATAGCTAGAGTTAATAAGAGTGATTTAGATCTAGAAGTGCTCCAAGCTAGGGTCATGGGTAATTTGGTATAAGGCCGTGGTGTGTCTGACAAACACAGACACTTCACCACAGCCTCCCAAGGTCCTGAAGTTGTGATAGGTGCTAAACCTTGATATAGATGGAGAGCCTTTGAAGCCACGTCTCAGTTGGTGTTGTTGTGTCTTTCGGCTTTTCCCGGTTAGGGGTTGCCACAGAGGAACTCCAGTCCGCTAATGATTGGCAGTGGATTTTTATGTGCGGAGTTGCTAGCCCTGACGCACAACCTTCAATGAAGGTACGCCCATCCACGCATGTCTCCACACAGAAGACGCTCTAGCTGAGAATCGAACAGGACAATGTCTTACTGTGAGGCAACAATGCTACCGCAGCACCACCACCACAGTTGAAGCCACGTCTCAGTAACTACATAAATATAAATGTGCTCGATTTGCGGGGGGGGGGGGGGTCTCATGTTCTGATATCTTTCTGCTTACACTCCTAGCACTGAGTAGAGCTACAATGTTGTTATCTGAATCAAAGTTTTAGTTTGCTATGTGGAGTGTTCATTAGGGAGAATATACAAATATATCTTGAGCATAGTTCTCACAGTATATTTTCACAGATCAATAACATTATTTCAAACCTATATACAGTACAACTACTGCCCTATTCCTACTAATACAATCTACAAAATTGTTCAGAATGAAAAGTACACTGGGACCAACTGCGCAGACCTCAAAAGAACTGTTGAATGTGTGGACCAGAACATTCTATTGTAATAACAGTAACCATTTCCACTGAGGTGTGATACTGGTTTCTGATTAATTGAACGTTTACTATTACTTTTGATACTAAAATTCAAAACCTTATGCCATCAGTTGGTGTTCCCCAAAGATCAGATAAAAGAAATATTGCCTCCTGTCTCCAACTTTGTCCATAATGATCATACTAGTAAAAGAGCTAGTGGTTGTATCTCTCAACCTCTCAACACAAAAAATATGGTTAAAGCTAAAATTAATGGGGGGGGGGGGCAAAGTCCCAAAATAGAGGCAGATTTTAAATATTGTTCTTATAAACTTTGAATAAAAAGTCTTGTGCTACTATGCATTTTCTGAAGGATACAAAGTCTGAAACTCAAATGCCTGTCATTATTTTGTGAACTCAGTCCACTCTGATTTGCCACAAGAATTCAGAAAACCACATTTTTTATGAGGAACAGACCAAAAACAGAAGGCAAAAATCTGGACATTTTACAAAAATCTAGGCAGTTGAAAGATATGCTGGTGTATCTATTTTATTTTCAAAAGCTTTTAACCTGGACTTATAACCCAAACAAATATCAAACATTGATAACTGCAGTTAAAATTCATTAAGTATAGCAACACTCCCCCTAGTATACCTTCTAGTGCATATATATCAGGCCTTGATGACATATTATATTGCATAACTATGAATATATCTTTCTTAATCCACTAATCCTAGGTAACCTCAATATTGATTGAAGCAAGTGTACTCATAAAATTATTCACTCCACTATTAATCTATATGGATTAGCACAGCTAATACACATGACCACAACAAGAGATAAAGTTACTGGAAAAGAAATTATCTTGGACTGAATACTGATATCAGATCCTACCAAAATTACTCATGCAGGAGGTATGCCTGACAGAGTTAGTGATTATAATCCAGTCTTCACCACATGGAAACTCAACAAAATTCAAAGAAACATAGAATATAAAAAGGTCTGAAATACAACAAGATATGATAAAGAAAACGTGTCTATTCTTATGCATAGCAACTGGGATCCAAGAAAAACACTGCCTTTATGTGCTGCAGTAACTCACTTCAACAAGACATTCCTCTCCATATTTAATACCCTTTTACCTCAATACAGGAAAAGCATTAAATGAAATCCTGCACCATGGCTTATGGTAGATATAAAAAAGCCAATACACAACCAAGATAAAGTATGGAAGATACATACATGCACAAATATTTCAAGCATAGGCATTAATGCCCTTCTATCCTCCTAATATACCAAAACACTTGTTCCCATAAGTGCCCAGGCTGTTCTTAAAAATATCTAAACTAGTACTTGTCTTAATGTAATTTGGTAGTCTGTTCCATGCATTCGCTGCTTTCTCAGAAAGCCAGTTAGTAGACTTCTCATTCCTATAGAATCTTCTACATAGGTTGTCTAATGATTATCTAGTACTTTTTGATAACCCCAACCACTTCCAGAAATAGTTGTCTCTAAATGGGGTTTAATTCATGTTGTCAAATGGCAGATCATTGAACCACCATTCCTTGAACCCCTATTTATCCAAGATGCTAATTTCAGAACTGAGTTTTCATCAAACGTTTTTGTTGTGCAAAACAACGGTTGGCCACCATCAAGAATTTTCCCTTTTCCCCACTGTAGTGTGATCTCAGAGTTAGTATATTTAGGTAGGGCATATGGGAGGCACAGAAACCCACATTGGGGGAGTGTGGGGCAAAGCCCCCACCTGGGTAAGTGTTAAATTTTATTATTTATTTCACGGTCACTAGGGTGGCCTGTCGTTAGTTTGCACTGTGATAACTTTCACTAAAAATTCCATTCGGCGATTAGCAGCTTCAGTAAATAGGGGTTCAACAAATGACATTTCAATCATCTGCCATTCGACAAAGTGATATAGACCCCTCTAAATGCCCTACATATATGAATAAGATCTCCTCTTAGATATCTATAAGAGACACTGTACAAGTTCAGATATTTAGTCTTTCACAATAACTTAAATGTTCACATGTATGGATGCCCTTGGTATATTTCCACTGTACTCTTTCCAGTCTACTCATGCTTGATTTCTTATAAGGCTTCCATATTGTTAAAAGTTTGAGTCTAATGTAAATAACAAACAATCCCAAGAAAATGGTCCAGGCGGCAAGCAAGGATGGTAGTCCAATGAAACTTTATTAAAAGTTAAATATCACAAGCGCTTTCACCCTGACTCAATTGCAGGGCTTTTTCAAGTGTGTAAACAAACAACACATTTAATACCCTCTTTTAAATAGCCCCATTAATAAAAAAGGCACCAAAATTGTTTCAAATATTTAAAGTGAAACTCTCAGTTCATTATCAGATCTTTAAACCCCTTGAGTTACACAACTTTCACTGTGCACTCCACAAACCTTCAAAAAGGTAAAATGTAAATATATGTGAATAAATACATCAATACATATATGTACAAAACATAAATAACAAGTAACATTAGGAAACCTTGTGAAAGTATTATAAAAGTGTTGTACAACAAAACATACTTTTTTCATAACTTCTCCGCTCTTTTAATTAAATAAGATTTAATGGAAATGTGGTCATTTAATCCCAGGGGCTGGGTTGCATTTAATTTTAGTTGCCAATAGGTCACCCTGCAACTTAACTAATTCTCCCAGTCTCCTCCCCTAGGATCTGTATGTACTTGTTCAAGGATTCCGAATAGAAAACCTACATGTTTGGGTCCTGTGTGTAGGTTGTTTGATTTTAACAGTTTTAACAAAGAAAGTTATGAGCACTGCTTCTTTCGTATAGAAAGGAAGAGTGAAGAAGTTTATGTAAGGAAGCAAAGAAAGCTGGTTAGGGACTTTAAGCAATACAGTGAAAATAGGGCTTATGTGTTTAAAGGAAAGATTTTTTTAAAAATACAGCTTATAAGTTGTCTGATTCTACAGAAATTGTGGATTCAATTCAGTGTAACAATGGAAATGTGAATATTGACAGGATTAATGGACGGTTATTGGCTGATGTATTGGATACTAACCCAATAACGCCTGTTTTGATTACACCAAATCCCCTAAATCTGGAAGAAGGCCAGGACATGGTTGGGTCCATTGACTTAGGGGGAGAAGAAGGAGAGGTCAAAGAACAGGATTTTTCCAGGGGGAAGGGGAAAGGAAAGAATCAGGTGAAGACAAAAAGGAAAGGGAGGGTATAGTTGTGGATTCAGACAACGTGACATATTCCTATAATGGTTTTAAAATTTTCAATCTGAGTGGAACTGAAATCAAAATAGAACAATTTCACCTCTTTGAAAAAGGTTTTAATTTGTGCCATCAGTAAAGTTCAACGTCTGTGACACCCTCATTGAGTTAAAACTGTTTATAAGAAAATTGAATTTTGCACTTATTTTTCTGATCAGTCAGATGCAAATGACACAGTACAATTTAGAAAGGCAAGTACATTTAATCCTCCCCTCCACCCGGCCCTGCAGGTATTTGAGGAAGTTTGTGCATCTGATATATACACATTGAGTGTTGATAAAAACATTAGGAGAAAATGTGGTTTCAAAATGAACTTGACCAAGGAAGAAAAACAAACTCTAGACGAGTTAGTGGCAGACAGGGAAATCCGCATCATGAAGCCTGATAAGGGGGGATGTATGGTTTTGGTTAATACATTTGATTATTCTAGCAAAATCTTGGGAATTTTGAATGACACTAATGTATACATACCAGTATCGATCAATGAAATAAATATTTCATACAGGAAAATAGATTTAGAAATTGAAGAACTAATATTGGAAAACAGGTTTAATGAAAAATGTGGGGCCGCGCTGACAATTAAAAAGCAAGGTTAGCATCTTTGTTTGGTATTCCCAAGATACACAAAAGCACTACCCATAGTTTCAGGTGAGGGTCAAAGACATACTCAATTGCGACTTTCTTAGACCGTACCCTTAAACATATTACTGATGAACATGAGTACCTGTTAAAGGACTCATGGGATTTTTTACGAAGTTTAACCTTGCAACCATATGAGGGTGAGGTGCATTTTTTGACCATTGATGTGGTCAGTTTGTTTACTTGTATACCCGTGGAGGAGGGTTTGGATTTTTTTTGGTCACTCTTGAATGAAAAAAGGTTTATTTTAAGTTTTGACATAGATGGATTAGTAGAACTTATGAGGATGCTATTGGAGAACAACTTTGTATACTTTGAGGGAGAAACATTTAAACAGGTTAGAGGGGTAGCTATGGGGGTGGCTTGTGCCCCCATATATACCAACCTAGTACTCTTAAAATGGGAACTACAGTATGTATTCACCTCTGGGTTTTGGAAGAACATAAAATTGTATCGACACTTTCTGGATGATTTATTTATAATCTGGGAAGGGCCTGCTAGTTTTATCATTAATTTTCTTGAATTTTTTAATTCAGCTACTCATTTTTTAAAATTTACATACAAGTTTGACCAATATGGAATTGATTATTTGGATGTGAGGTTAGACAAGATCAGTGGGGGCCTGAAGTCTAGGATTCATAGAAAAAATACTTTTAGTAACTCTTACCTCCCTTATACTAGTGACCATCCCTTGAAACAAAAAAGTATTGTCAAAGGTCAGATGGTCAGAGCAGCCAGAATGACTTCAGAAAGGAGTGATTTTTTATTAGAAATTGAATTTATTTCTGGCCTCTTTTGTTTAAGGGGTTATCCAGAGAGTTTAATAAAGGAGGTTGCAGATGATGTATTAGAGGGATAGGGTGTAAAGTACCCCCCCAATTTTGGGTAAACCATTGGAGAATGTGAATGTGAATGTGCCTACTAGTGAACAAGCTTTTAAAAGGACTTTAGTGTTACAACATGGCAGTGTATCTAAAGAAGTTAAGGATTTAGTTGGGAGGAATTGGAAGATGTTGAAACATAACAAGAACATTGCACATAAGGTGGGTGAGAGCCCCAATTTTGTTTTTAAAACTGGAACAAATCTAAAAAAGTTATTAACTACCAGGATAGAATTCATGAGGACCAGGGGACAAGAAAATGTGGTAGGTGTGGATACTGTAAATATATAATAGAGGACGCATATGTTACTCTAAACAACTATGAGAACAGTAAGATTTATTTTAGGAAGGGTAACTGCGCTACCAGAGGTATAGTATACTTAGCTACCTGTAAAGATTGTTTCAGTTTCTATGTAGGGAAATCAGAGAGGGTAGAGAGGGCACTCAATAAACGTATTTATGAGCATCTTTATAGTATTAGAAAATGGAATTTAAATAAGGCATTTTGTAGGCACCTACACACAGGACCCAAACATGTAGGTTTCCTATTCGCAATCCTTGAACAAGTACGTACAGATCCTGGGGGGGGGGGGGGGGACTGGGAGAATTGGTTACATTGCAGGGAGACCTATTGGCAACTAAAATTAAATGCAACCCAGCCCCCGGGATTAAATGACCACATTTCCATTAAACCTTATTTAATTAAAAGAGAGGAGAAGTTATGAAAAAAGTACGTTTTGTTGTACGACACTTTTGTAATACTTTCACAAGGTTTCCTAATGTTACTTGTTATTTATGTTTTGTACATATATGTATTGATGTATTTATTCACATATATTTACATTTTACCTTTTTGAAGGTTTGTGGAGTGCACAGTGAAAGTTGTGTAACTCAAGGGGTTTAAAGATCTGGTAATGAACTGAGTGTTTCACTTTAAATATTTGAAACAATTTAGGCGCCTTTTTTATTAATGGGGGTATTTAAATGAGGGTAATAAATGTGTTGTTTGTTTACACACTTGAAAAAGCCCTGCAGTTGAGTCAGGGTGAAAGTGCTTGTGATATTTAACTTTTAATAAAGTTTCATTGGACTACCATCCTTGCTTGCCGCCTGGACCGTTTTCTTGGGATTTGCAGTTCAGTTTACGGTCTTTGCCTGTTTTTTCACTATTATTTAACTAACAAACAATGACTTCATAACTTCTGGTTCCCTAGACTTTAAAAATCTCTTTATACAACCAATAGTTCTACAACTATCATTAACAAATCGGTTGATATGATTAGAAAAACTCATAGCTGAATCTACCCATATGCTCAGGTCCTTAAATGATCCTACAGCTTTAATCACTGTGTGCTGTATTAAATATTCACCTTTCAATTTATGTCTCCCAAATCTCACATGCTTAGGTTTTGATGCATTTATCAGCATATTATTCTCCTGTGCGCAAATGGTCAATTTAGTCAAGTTCCTTTGCAGACATGCCTTATCTATAGCACATGTAATCAGTTTACCCAATTTCAGGTCATCAGCATATAGATTGTATAACACCTCAGATGAAAAAAAATGGCAATTAAAAAAATAAAAGATAACTGGCAGCATCAGCACTTGCGAAAACTAACGAAGAATGCCTTTCTAAAGGCTAATCGGAATTATTACACTACAGTAAAGTCAGCAATCAGTAAACTTAATCAGTGTCGTAAAAAAGATCAGAAGTTTGCACTTTCACAGACAAGACATACTATAACATCATACTTTTTTCTGTAAACTATAACATAATATTGAGATTTAATTCATTCTGCATAAATGCTGCTAACACCTGTAATAAACCCTGTACACATAAGCAACATACATGATATCACTACTGCATTCTCAATTACTGATCAACAAAAACAAAAAAAAAACTTATTCAACAATTTAACCTCATCTCTCTTACAGCAGACAGCTTTCCAGGAGAATATCTCAAAATTCCTGTAGATGTTATTGTATGCCTGGTATCTATACATATAGATTGCTCTCTTGAAGAAGCTATAGTCCTAAAACTCTGGAAGCAATCCTATATTATTCCCTTAGATAAACATGGAAAATCTTTTGAGCTGGCAAAGTATAGACCTATAGTCATCTTGTCCCTTTTACCTAAAACATTTGTGTTCATCTGCAACTGATCAATTACCTAAAAGAACAAATTACTTCTTACAATGCTGCATGGATTTAGACCAACCCACAACAGAGAGACAGCATTACTTTCATAACATACATTCATGAAAGACAAAATCAAGTTGTAGTGATTGTTTCCCTATTTTTAGACCTATACAAAACATTTGATACATTTTTATCTTTGACATTATTATCAAGGCATAAGGAACTTGGACTGACAAAAAAAACGTCACTTGGTTTAAAAGTTACCATAGCCACTAACCACAGTGTGTATGCTGGTCAGATAAGCTGTCACCTCCTCAGCTGATAACATTAGGTGTACCAAAAGGTTCAGTACTAGGACTCTTACTGTTTAATATATTTATAAATAAAATTCATGAAGCCGATCTCCAAGGAAATACAATCCAATATGCAGATGATTCAGCTCTAATATATGCAGTATCTTCAGCCAGACATCTCCAAGATGAGTTACAGTAATTCTTTACAAAAATTGAAAAATGGCTTTAGCAATCTAAACTACTCCCAAAGCAAAGAAAAACAAGCTAAAGGTGTTTTTACCTCCAACCCAACCACCAAATTGTTGTGGTTAAGATATTATCAGTTAATAACACTAGAAGTGAGGTAGTACAAAACACAAAACAACTGTGTATATTAACTGACTACAGATAAAGATTCAACTAGCATAGACACTATGATCTTCGAAGAAAAAAACATAATCATTTTTATTAAGTCAAACATTTTCTATTAGACCCTGCTCATAAGACAATAGTTCAGACCTATTTAATCCCTAGTCCCCTGTATGGGCTGCAAGTTTCAATTAACCTACAGTCATCTAGGCTAGCAATGTTTGCAAGTAACCACAGAAAGCAAACAGATTGCAGTCCTGTACTCAGTCTATTAATTGACTGAAGCTACGTTTCTGCTACAATATCCTCTACAGCCCAGACAGATGGTTATTAAACTGGTATTGACCCCAATATATATATATATATATATATATATATATATATATATATATATATATATATATATATATATATATGTAGGTCTACTTTATATCACTGAAATCCCATTTCACTGAGACCAAATCACCTAAACAACATGGACAACTTAGTTCACTGAATCTCATTTCACCGACAGCTTACAATGCTAAAGTTCAAAAGACAAAATGAGAAACCACAGACAAACACACTCACAAAGCTAATGACTACCTCTTTCCACAACTTAAAAACTACTTTCTTATCCTCTTAACATCAATAAGACAATATAAAACCAAACTAAGTGGGGGTCTATGACCCCCCAACATGGGGGGCTGTGCCTCCCACATGCCCTAACTATATATATATATATATATATATATATATATATATATATATATATATATATATATATATGGGTTCACTACATAATCTCGAAATTTTGGAATATCAAATTTCAAAATCTCAAGAACATATAGCTGAAACACCTAAATACCAAAAGACCAGAAGCGCGGATTTCAAAATCGCGAACTTCGGAGATGTTGAAGTAGTGCTTCTGGTATCGCAGTTTGTGAATGGATAGGTGGCAGGTCAGGTAAGTATCTGTGTTTGAGTGTGTTGGTTAGGGGCTTTAGTGTGTGTGTAAGTGTGTGCTGTGACTGTGATGTGTGTGTGCGAGGGAATGTAGGTGTGCAGTGGTATTTTCATGTGGTTGTCTGTGTAGTGCGACCTTAGAGTTAGAATATTTAAGTAGGGGGGGTGGGGGGCTTACCCCTGCTTGTATGCAGTGTAGGTTTGTGTGTTTGTGTTTTGGGTGAAGGTGTGTGTATGTGTATGTGCATGGTGTATGTTTAGTGTAGTGTTCGGGATTTTAAATTTTGCGCTTCTGGTCTTCCGGTTTACTCGTCTTTCAAGTATCTGGTCTCAGGATTTTTGGTGTCAGTATTATGGGTTTTTGGTCTTATCTAGTGAACCTATATATATATATATATACATATATATATATATATATATATATATATATATATATATATATGTATATATGTGCGTGTGTGTGTGTGTGTGTGTGTGTGTGTGTGTGTGTGTGTGTGTGTGTGTGTGTGTGTGTGTGTGTGTGCGTGTGTGTGCGTGTGTGTGTGTGTGTGTGTGTGTGTGTGTGTGTGTGTGTGTGTGTGTGTGTGTGTGTGTGTGTGTGTGTGTGTGTGTGTGTGTGTGTGTGTATATATATATATCTTAAAACTGCAGTGAAATTAGATTTGTCAGCGAAACACTCTTGCCTTTGTACCAGCACTGCTATTAACTCCCCCTCCTTATGCAGTAAAAATCAAGGATTATGAAGTCCTTATACTTTCTCTTATGTGTGCAGGTTTCAAGTGAATAATTGTCTGGATAAAATATGCATATACCTCATCTGCTGTCTGTGCTCTAAGGTTTTACTGTGAATTTGTATGTAAACTCTATAAGAAAGGCTGAATACTCTTTAGACATATATAATTTTGGTATCCTGTCAATTTGTACAGTGTTCTAAATTCGGTGATAACTGTTAGCTATGCATAGCTCAGTTTTATCTAGCTTATTTTTATTGTTAGCTCATGCTAGTTGCCTGTGAAAGTGGGTCTCCAATCAATCTTTTTACAGGTTCTACTATTAAATGTTGACTTCTTGAAAACCACTGAGCAGAATGGTTGAAATAATTCCCAAAGCATAGAACAATGAAAATGAATTTTAATATTTTTTTTGCATGGAGACAAGCCCACCTCAACCACTGATTTGGGGGGCAAACATGTTTCACCCCCTAAACATACATATACTAACTGCACTTCACACTGAGCAGAAGAAGAGAGAAATCTCTCAAAACAACTTATTGGCAGCACACAGTTAGAAATTACACTGGCAACAGCTTTCCATGGAAAACAATGTTTGCATTTTCCTTTATGCTACTGATGCTCGAGCTATTTCACTTTAAGCAATTATAGGTAAACTACTGAAAAGGTGCGATAATCAATTAGACTTACCTGGATATCAGATGCACATAAATGAATGAATGAATGAATAAATAAATGGATGAAGTTTTGCTATTGCTATGATTTTGATGTGCACGCTAGTAACGATTCATTGTCTGTGTTTGTTCTTTTTTCTGCAGTCATGTTACTTGGGGTTAGTACAGAGGGTGTCATAGAATCACCTCATATGGTTGTTGTAGGAGCACCCTCTGTACTAACCCCAAGTACAGAGTGTGTGATAGAATCACCTCATACGGTTGTTGTAGGAGCACCCTCTGTACTAACCGCATGTACGGAGGGTGTGATAGAATCACCTCATACGGTTGTTGTAGGAGAACCCTCTGTACTAACCCCAAGTACAGAGGGTGTGATAGAATCACCTCATACGGTTGTTGTAGGAGCACCCTCTGTACTAACCTCAAGTATAGAGGGTGTGATTGAATCACCTCATATGGTTGTTGTAGGAGCACACTCTGTACTAACTCCAAGTACAGAGGGTGTGATAGAATCACCTCATATGGTTGTTGTAGGAGCACACTCTGCACTAACTCCAAGTACAGATGGTGTGATAGAATTACCTCATACGGTTGTTGTAGGAGCACACTCTGCACTAACCCCAAGTACAGAGGGTGTGATAGAATCACCTCATATGGTTGTTGTAGGAGCTCCCACTGTACTAACCTCAAGTACAGAGGGTGTGATAGAATCACCTCATACAGTTGTTGTAGGAGCACCCTCTGTACTAACCCCAAGTAAAGAGGGTGTGATAGAATGACCTCATACGGTTGTTGTACGAGCACCCTCTGTACTAACCCCAAGTACAGAGGGTGTGATAGAATCACCTCATATGGTTGTTTTAGGAGAACTCTCTGTACTAACCCCAAGTACAGAGTGTGTGATGGAATCACCTCATACGGTTGTTGTAGGAGCACACTCTGCACTAACCCCAAGTACAGAGGGTGTGATAGAATCACCTCATACAGTTGTTTTAGGAGAACCCTCTGTACTAACCCCAAGTACAGAGGGTGTGATAGAATCACCTCATACGGTTGTTGTAGGAGCACCCCCTGTACTAACCCCAAGTACAGAGGGTGTGATAGAATCACCTCATACAGTTGTTGTAGGAGCACCCTCTGTACTAACCCCAAGTACAGAGGGTGTGATAGAATCACCTCATACGGTTGTTGTACGAGCACCCTCTGTACTAACCCATAGTACAGAGGGTGTGATAGAATCACCTCATGTGGTTGTTTTAGGAGAACTCTCTGTACTAACCCCAAGTACAGAGGGTGTGATAGAATCACCGCATACAGTTGTTGTAGGAGCACGCTCTGTACTAACCCCAAGTACAGAGTGTGTGATGGAATCACCTCATACGGTTGTTGTAGGAGCACACTCTGCACTAACCCCAAGTACAGAGGGTGTGATAGAATCACCTCATATGGTTGTTGTAGGAGCTCCCACTGTACTAACCTCAAGTACAGAGGGTGTGATAGAATCACCTCATATGGTTGTTGTAGGAGCACACTCTGCACTAACCCCAAGTACAGAGTGTGTGATAGAATCACCTCATATGGTTGTTGTAGGAGCACCCCTGTACTAACCCCAAGTACAGAGTGTGTGATGGAATCACCTCATACGGTTGTTGTAGGAGCACCCTCTGTACTAACCCCAAGTACAGAGGGTGTGATAGAATCACCTCATACGGTTGTTGTAGGAGCACCCTCTGTACTAACCGCATGTACGGAGGGTGTGATAGAATCACCTCATACGGTTGTTGTAGGAGCACCCTCTGTACTAACCCATAGTACAGAGGGTGTGATAGAATCACCTCATATGGTTGTTTTAGGAGAACCCTCTGTACTAACCCCAAGTACAGAGGGTGTGATAGAATCACCGCATACAGTTGTTGTAGGAGCACCCTCTGTACTAACCGCAAGTACAGAGGGTGTGATAGAATCACCTCATACGGTTGTTGTAGGAGCACCCTCTGTACTAACCCATAGTACAGAGGGTGTGATAGAATCACCTCATACGGTTGTTTTAGGAGAACCCTCTGTACTAACCCCAAGTACAGAGGGTGTGATAGAATCACCGCATACAGTTGTTGTAGGAGCACCCTCTGTACTAACCCCAAGTACAGAGGGTGTGATAGAATCACCTCATATGGTTGTTGTAGGAGCACCCTCTGTACTAACCCATAGTACAGAGGGTGTGATAGAATCACCTCATACGGTTGTTTTAGGAGAACCCTCTGTACTAACCCCAAGTACAGAGGGTGTGATAGAATCACCTCATACGGTTGTTGTAGGTGCACCCTCTGTACTAACCCCAAGTACAGAGGGTGTGATAGAATCACCGCATACAGTTGTTGTAGGAGCACCCTCTGTACTAACCGCAAGTACAGAGGGTGTGATAGAATCACCTCATATGGTTGTTGTAGGAGCACCCTCTGTACTAACCCCAAGTACAGAGGGTGTGATGGAATCACCTCATACGGTTGTTGTAGGAGCACCCCCTGTACTAACCCCAAGTACAGAGGGTGTGATAGAATCACCTCATATGGTTGTTGTAGGAGCACACTCTGCACTAACCCCAAGTACAGAGGGTGTGATAGAATCACCTCATATGGTTGTTGTAGGAGCACACTCTGTACTAACCCCAAGTACAGAGGGTGTGATAGAATCACCTCATATGGTTGTTGTAGGAGCACACTCTGCACTAACCCCAAGTACAGAGGGTGTGATAGAATCACCTCATATGGTTGTTGTAGGAGCACACTCTGCACTAACCCCAAGTATAGAGGGTGTGATAGAATCACCTCATATGGTTGTTGCAGGAGCACTCTCTGTACTAACCCCAAGTACAAAGGGTGTGATAGAATCACCTCATACGGTTGTTGTAGGTGCACCCTCTGTACTAACCCCAAGTACAGAGGGTGTGATAGAATCACCTCATACAGTTGTTGTAGGAGCACGCTCTGTACTAACCCCAAGTACAGAGTGTGTGATAGAATGACCTCATACGGTTGTTGTAGGAACACCCTCTGTACTAACCCCAAGTACAGAGGGTGTGATAGAATCACCTCATACGGTTGTTGTAGGAGCACCCTCTGTACTAACTGCAAGTACAGAGGGTGTGATAGAATCACCTCATACGGTTGTTGTAGGAGCACCCCCTGTACTAACCCCAAGTACAGAGGGTGTGATAGAATCACCTCATACAGTTGTTGTAGGAGCACCCTCTGTACTAACCCCAAGTACAGAGGGTGTGATAGAATCACCTCATACGGTTGTTGTAGGAGCACTCTCATCATCAAAAAATTATTTTCACAAATGTTTTATAGCATTAATATTTTAAACATTGTTTCTCCACTTGAAGTTAATGAAACATAGATGAAGCAGGCTTTTGCCGCCAAAATATTTCTTAGAAATATGCATTAGAATATTCTATTGTAGCATTTGCTTTTGCAGACGTACGCATTCAATCTGTCCTGCTGTACTTTTCACAATCAGAAATTAGAGTGCCAGGTGCTCCCCTTATATCTGCTGCTAACAGATGAATACACTTCTCAGACTTCTCACCTCCAATTGTATTGGCAAGGAGATCTTTTTTCATTATGTTCAGTTTTTCATTTTCACATGAACTGTGATCTCTTTTAAGTGACCTCAGTTTATAAACCAGTGTTGTTTCGACAGGAATCAAAAGAGTGAACATAGTTCTCTAACACAAGAAAGAAATGTCTTGTGCACACTGTTAACACAAAGGAAACTAACTATTTAAACACACCAAGAATTCTCTTATAAGTTATACCTTTGCTATTTGAGTGTTTTTTATGGAAGTTAGTTAAAATGAAACATGATTCATAGAGCTTCTTTAAAGACAGAGCAGAAGAAAACTGACTTATCTCTCTCCAGGGGTCTCCATTACTAGGTGAATCATTTTTGTTGTCATGTACTACTCACAATTTTCTGCCACTGTGTCTCATTCTATGGATATCAAGTTCATACTGACTTAGAAAAGTACAAAAAATGTTTTGTTTCGAATAAGGTGGAAATGATTAAATGTCTGTAGAGCTAATGGCTAAGCATGCATGCTTGTGAACATTTCAAGGTTTTTGTTTAATTTTGCAATCTTAAACATGAGTAGGAAGCAGCACATAAGAAAAAAAATAAAGGCAGTGACCACGTGTGTGTGTATCAGCTCATGAAGAAGCATCCATTCTTAAACATGTTTTCATGCCTTAAACGTTTACCATGCCTTTAACATGTTTTCATGCCTTAAACATGTTTACAATGCCTTTAACATGTTTTCATGCCTTAAACATATTTACTATGCCTTTAACATGTTTTCTTGCCTTAAACATGCTTACTATGCCTTTAACATATTGTTGTGCCTTCATCAATTTCTCACGTTTCCTTCCAACATTTTCAATCATTTCTATACATCATTTTCAGTCACTCTCCTCATCCCCCTCTCTACCGGTGAGGGTTGATGACTTCAAAATAAGTGGGGGCTGCAGGAAGCAACTGAATGGGTGGAATGCATTAGAATGGAAGAATAGGTCAATAACAATTACCCATGATCAAACAAAAGATAAGGTCAGTCACTTTGATGCACAGACTACCTCAATACCAACTCATTATAGCCACTTTAGGGACTATGTATACTTCGTATGAATGACTGCAACCAACAGGGAAAGCCTCTGATTAAATGCACCTCCAAACGACGGAATCCCTGGGTTTCCCATTGAAACAGCCCCTCCACAATCCCCCTCCCGCCTGGGCCTAATACCATTCAGTTCAATCGTTTCATTCTTTTTTTTTCATATGTTGTCTTACTTTTTAGCTTTATAACCTATCCTTTTAACACACCTTAACTGACCACACACACACACGCACACACAGGAGCGCGCACACACACGCACACACAGGAGCGCGCACACACACGCACACACAGGAGCGCGCACACACACGCACACACACACACACACACACACACACACACACACACACACAAATCCACAATCACATGCACAGAAACAGGCTCACATGTACATGCACACACACACACACACACACACACACACACACACACACACACACACACACACACACACGCACGCACACACACACTCACACACTATCTTGTATTTTCCTTCTAGAACCCAGTTTATCTTTTGCACGCTGCTGGTTATGTTATGGCCTATTTTGGAGTATGATGTGTTTTGTACAGCAAAGGTTAACCTCCTACACCTGTTCTGTGCATTGCAGAGTCTTACACGAGTTACAGCTAATATTATAGCCTGCATATGTTTCTCTGTAATAAAGAGATTGTACCATGCACTTATGTTCAGATGATATTTACCTTCTGGTATCTGTGTTGTGCTTTACTGTGCTGTGACCTTTGTCCTGCATGTTGCATTATTCTACTTTATATAAGTCATTTTTTGTGATGTTATACAGACTGTGTGTTGTTAAAAACTTTATAGTAGCTCCAGGCTGTAGGTAGATTAAGCTCTGACTAGGACCAGGGCAACCTAAGTTTGCTTCACAGCTTGGGCTCCTTATGGACCTAGCAGTGAAAGAGGGGAATGAAAAGGTGGTATCTGCTTCCATCTCTCTAGGGGTACAGAAGGGGGTGTGTAGTGCTGGGAGTATGTGATTTCCCTGTGAAAACCTGGGAAGCTTGCCTGTACTGACTCACTATGAGTGGGCTGGGGTCATCCTGTTGGCCTACATCCCTTGTGAAGACAGGTGAGATGCTACTGCTGATCCCCACTGCTTGTTATAGATACAGGAAGTGATTTCTGGCTACATGTGGGATAAAAGGAACAGGGGCAGGGATAGGTCACTCCTCTATACCTGAAGCTGGCTTAGTCCATATCACTCAACTCTCACTAAAGGGGGGACAAATTAGCTAATAAGGATCCACAGAAAGAAGTAAATGGGTTGTAGGACTCTTATCCACCCCATGGATGCCTGGATCTTATTCTTAATGCAACACATCGTCCAATGCATGAGAGAAGAGAAGCCACTGGGCAAATCCATGGGAGAGAAAAAAGGGAGGGTGGCCTAATGGTTAAGGTGTTTGCCTTACAAACACAAGGGACAGGGCTTGAATCTCACAAGGGATAATTGGCTAGGCTTAAAATGGCTTTCAAGGGCAGTTAGCTTAGTACTAATCTATGAACCTATGAACCTAAAAGCTTATGAAACTGCAGTGCTCTGTTTCATTGCATAATGTGTCTATATTGACATTTACTGGCGAGCACTATAGTTCTAGGCTGTACTATTTTGGACTTTTTTGCACACTGATGGGTCTCACCCATGTGTGATAATCTGTACAGTGAAGAAAGAAAAAATGAAGCTAGCAACTGGATGGCTGAGAATAGTTGATTTATTAATCAAGCATTAATCAAGCATTATAAAGACTTCGATCTCACAGACCGGTTTCGGCATAGAGTTAGCTTAGCCTTCTTCAGTGTGATACAGCAGCAAACAAAATGGAAGTCTTTTAATACAAAAATGTTAATAAGACACAATAATACTCAAACATGATTGGTGAACTCATAAATAAAACATGAACCCATTCAAAGATGTTCATTAAGTCCTGGATAAAAAAGAGCACCTAATTTAATTATCCCTTTTTTCTCTTTAATATTTAGTTTATTATGCCAGCCAGATTTCACAGTGCGATCACCTAGAATTTTATCAATAACAAAAAAATGAAACCTTGCTGTGGGATGTTTTAATGTATGTTTATAAAGTGCATTACTGGGTTTTTTACATGTAACTTCATTTAGATGTTCTGAGATGCGTAACTTGAATGGCCTCGATGTCTGTCCTACATAGAAGCAGTGGCAACTGCAGCATACCATATAAATTATCCAGTCGCTATTACAATTAGCAAAACATTTTATATCATATACAGTGCTACAATTGCTGCTAGAAAATTCTTTCGTCTTTAAGACATGTTTACAATTAGTACAATGGCCACAAGGTACGCATCCAATAAGTTTATCACCCAGCAAAGTGGTTTGTGTAATCTGTAATGACATTGATCGTGAACGATGTTTGTAATGATTAAAATAAGTGCCTGGGTTTTTACCCTTTCTGAACGAAAAAGAACAATTTTGTGGTATCACAGAAGATACTGCAGGATCAGCAGACAAAATATTCCAATTTCTTTTGATAATATTAGTAAGTTGTCCAATATTCCTGCCATAAGTAGTAATAAATCTAAGTTGAGCGGAAGAAGAACCTAGTTTCTGTTTATAGGTGAGCAGATCTTCCCTGCTCAGTTGTGATGCATACCTTTTAGCAATAGTGATATGACCTGGTTGATGTCCCCGATTGTTAAATCTATGTACTAAATCCTGGCTATATGATTGAAAAATGTTGTCATTTGAGCAATTACGTCTCATACGAATAAACTGAGACTTAGGAATATTTCTGGAAATATGTTTTGGATGAAAGCTGGATGTGTTGAGCAAGGTGTTATATTGTGGAAATTTTATGAATACCTCAGTGTGGAATGAGTTATCAGGATTTCTTGTGATCTTAACATCCAAAAAAGTAATAACATTTTGTTCATAGTTAATAGTAAAATGTAACCCCCATTTGTTATCATTCAGATATTCCACAAATTCATGTGGATATTCAATATCAGCCCTCCACACCATCCGGCAATCATCCAAATACCTACACCAGATATCAATTTCAGGTAGATTATAAGTTGTGCGTATCATCATAGATGATCTGATCTTCAATGTATGCCATGTATAGATCAGCATAAATGGGGGCAAATGAAGCCCCTATAGCAGTGCCCTTAACTTGTAGATAGCATTGTTTATCATAGAAGAACACATTCTTAGTTAGCACATGTTCTGTTAAAATGCTAAAAATGTATTAAAGCCAGGTTTGTACATATTGGATTTTTCCAACCAGTATTCGATGACATCCAACCCTGCCCAATGAGGTATATTGGTGTATAGTGAACTTACATCAAGGGTGCAAAGCCACCAGTCTTTTTCGATCTGCATGTCATTGATAATGCTGAGAAACTGTGTGGTATCTTGTATTCTGGATCTGACCCATGAAAGTAAAGGTTTTAGATGTTTGGTCAAATACCCAGACAAAGGTTCAGTAAGAGAGCCAGTACCCGCTACAATGGGTCTACCCGGTGGATGTACAAGATCTTTATGAATTTTTGGTAAAAAATAGATATATTGCCTAGCTGGATCAGAAATCGTAAGATGTTTCAAAGTATTAGGTGTAATAATACCATTTTCAACAGCCGAATTTGGAAATATATCAATTTGCTGTTTAAACATAGATGTCGGATCAAGAGGCATCCTGGTGTAATATCTGGCATCATCAAGTTGTCTATGTGCTTCTTTATCATAATCAATCCAATTCATCACCACAACAGCTCCTCCTTTATCAGCTTTAATAATTACTATTTGTTTGTTATTAACAAGCTCTTCCAAACATGCCATATCAAGTTTAGAGATGTTGTTTGGTAAAAATGATCCTATATTAGAGCTAAAATGTAGTTCTTTGAGAGTACTATACTGAAATAAGTTCACCGATGGATGCATCGGAGGCATGAAAGATGAAGGGTGGTATTTAAAACCATCAGTAGATCGACCAAGTGGTAGCCCAGATGACTGTTTGTCCTGAAAAAATAACTTTAAATTAATCAATCTGCAAACATTTACTACATCCTGAGCAAAAATGTCCTCTGAAACAAAAAAAACCTGGTATGAGTGAAAGTCCTTTATTAAGAAGATTGATTTGTTGTTCAGTTAAAACAGTATCAGAAATATTGCATACATTATCATGAGCATTTATTTGTTCGTAAGCATTTCCATCAAGTTCTGTAAGCTTGTGACTTTTGCGGTGTTTTCTGCCCCCCCCCCTCCTGCATGTCCTAAAGGGTTCCCAAGATTATTACGTTTAGGTGAAGGGGAATCCATGGTGTGCATAGTGTCTATATCAGTGCCAGAAGAAATATCTGCATCAGTATTATCTGAATGTATATCATGAGCATGATGTCTTTTCAAAATGGACCTTGGCCTCTTGCGTTTTGGATGAGGGTTATCAATATTCAATGGTTTCCCAAACTTGACATATTTGGTTTGTTTAAAGGGTTGCCCTCTTTCGTAATCAGATTGATCATTATTGAATTTTTTCAGTTTCCTATCCTTTAATTGAGCTTCAAAAGTGAGAAGGTCAGAACTAAGCTTAGATAGTAGACCTGGAAACACACTATCATGCTTATAACCCTCACAATCAGCAACAAGTTTACTAACCCTAGGTGACTCCTTATCAATAATTCTAGTATAATATTTAGAAAGTGATTCAACAAATTTTAAAGAACATTCCTGCTGAATAGAATGCCACTCATTTAGCAAAATGTCATCAGGGTCTGCTACCAAAGGCTGGATTTTGACCCTTAACCCTCTAGGGGTTATACCTTTGGTTAAATAAGCTTTAAATAGTATTTATGTAGGTGGAGCGAGGACATTTTATTGTACAACTTATGATACCCTATTGCTTCATTTCTTGTGCTATGTGGAAGAATAGTGTATGATTTGGTTTACCATCTTCGTTTTTTCACTATATGACTGGCGAAACCACTTGAGTGCGAATTAACGCTGCTGTACTATTTATCATTAGCCTTTTTTGGGGCAATTATGCAGTTGGCTAGAACATGGTGTTTGAACTGACTTATTCGAATTTTGGACTATTCAATTGAATGTTTCACAAAAGGGAATGATTTGCACCAGTGTCCTCTGTCGCATATATGGAAGAAGAGTGCAATAACTTATTGATACATCTTGTGTAAATTTACTGCCCTATATAATTATTTGTCAATTTTGCCTTTTGTGCCTTGTAGGACTTAGCTATTTTTTGGGCATTAATACTAGGTATTGCCCTATTAGCTATTGAAATTATTGCTGGATAGGGACAATTTGTAGCAGTATAACCTAGTAGCTTCTGGATTATGCATATTACTTATGCTTAGCAATAAGTCAGTTATTTATTAATAACTCTATTTGTTTTTGCATCATTTAATAACAAGTTTGCTATTTAAATAACTGAATTCACTATTGTACTAATTTGTTTGAAGTATGGTATGTTTTTTAAGGCCATCACAGAAGTTTTTAGGAGAACATCACTGATCAATATTCTTTAATAATAAGAAGGCCTTTGGTAATTGTTTGGCCTCTTAAATATATATCATTTCATATTTTTTGCTTGGCTATTTTTTATGACATTAGAGTGACTCCTTTTGATATATTCTAGTAATATTGTACATTTTTTATTTGGATATGAATGTTTGGTAAACACATACTCTTGGCTAATAGTTGCCACTCATTTGATTTGGTAATATGTTTTTTTCTGAGTCTTTCGATGTAATAGCTATGGATGATTATACTTTTTTCTTATTTGGGATGCCATCTGTCCATAAGTGATTTTAATATTTTTCTTTTGTGAACAATAACACCATTATTGTCCTGACTTGGACGTGGCTTGTGACCTCATTTATATGAAAACATTTTTTATATTTACAAATTAGGGTGATTGGTCCAATTGCCATTATTGTCCATTTCTGCCAATAAACAGGATGTGGTGTTGTGCTCTCAGCTGATATAATTCCAATACAATATTTGTTTATTCATTATGGACCTTACAAATATTTTCTCTGGCCTATCCTCTGATAGGGAGGACCTGGCTGTATTTGGTATCGGGATATCTTCTCATGGCTCCAATGACCTGAACATTGGTAATTCGTCACAATGTTGTGAAAAACTGTTCTTTGAACTTAATAAACAAATGAGGATGCTCAGGTCTTTTGTGTGGCATTTCAAGCTATTTAAAGCTTATTTAACCAAAGGTATAACCCCTAGAGGTTTAAGGGTCAAAATCCAGCCTTTGGTAGCAGACCCTGATGACATTTTGCTAAATGAGTGGCATTCTATTCAGCAGGAATGTTCTTTAGAATTTGTTGAATCACTTTTTAAATATTATACTAGAATTATTGATAAGGAGGCACCTAGTGTTAGTAAACTTGTTGCTGATTATGAGGGTTATAAGCATGATAGTGTGTTTCCAGGTCTACTATCTAAGCTTAGTTCTGACCTTCTCACTTTTGAAGCACAATTAAAGGATAGGAAACTGAAAAAATTCAATTGTGATCAATCTGATTACGAAAGTGGACAACCCTTTAAACAAACCAAATATGTCAAGTTTGGGAAACCATTAAATATTGATAACCCTCATCCAAAACGCAAGAGGCCAAGGTCCATTTTGAAAAGACATCATGCTCATGATATACATTCAGATAATACTGATGCAGATATTTCTTCTGGCACTGATATTGACACTATGCACACCATGGATTCCCCTTCACCTAAACGTAATAATCTTGGGAACCCTTTAGGACATGCAGGAGGAGGGGGGGGGCAGAAAACACCGCAAAAGTCACAAGCTTACAGAACTTGATGGAAATGCTTATGAACAAATAAATGCTCATGATAATGTATGCAATATTTCTGATACTGTTTTAACTGAACAACAAATCACTCTTCTTAATAAAGGACTTTCATTCATACCAGTTTTTTTGTTTCAGAGGACATTTTTGCTCAGGATGTAGTAAATTTTTGCAGATTGATTAATTTAAAGTTATTTTTTCAGGACAAACAATCACCTGGGCTACCACTTGGTCGATCTACTGATGGTTTTAAATACCACCGTTCATCTTTCATGCCTCCGATGCATCCATCGGTGAACTTATTTCAGTATAGTACTCTCAAAGAACTACATTTTAGCTCTAATATAGGATCATTTTTACCAAACAACATCTCTAAACTTGATATGGCATGTTTGGAAGAGCTTGTTAATAACAAACAAATAGTATAATTATTAAAGCTGATAAAGGAGGAGCTGTTGTGGTGATGAATTGGATTGATTATGATAAAGAAGCACATAGACAACTTGATGATGCCAGATATTACACCAGGATGCCTCTTGATCCGACATCTATGTTTAAACAGCAAATTGATATATTTCTGAATTCGGCTGTTGAAAATGATATTATTACACCTAATACTTTGAAACATCTTACGATTTCCGATCCAGCTAGGCAATATATCTATTTTTTACCAAAAATTCATAAAGATCTTGTACATCCACCAGGTAGACCCATTGTAGCGGGTACTGGCTCTCTTACTGAACCTTTGTCTGAGTATTTGACCAAACATCTAAAACCTTTACTTTCATGGATCAGATCCAGAATACAAGACACCACACAGTTTCTCAGCATTATCAATGACATGCAGATCGAAAAAGACTGGTGGCTTTGCACCCTTGATGTAAGTTCACTATACACCAATATACCTCATTGGGCAGGGTTGGATGTCATCGAATACTGGTTGGAAAAATCCAATATGTACAAACCTGGCTTTAATACATTTTTGAGCATTTTAACAGAACATGTACTAAGAATGTGTTCTTCTATGATAAACAATGCTATCTACAAGTTAAGGGCACTGCTATGGGGGCTTCTTTTACCCCCATTTATGCTGATCTATACATGGCATACATTGAAGATCAGATCATCTATGATGATATGCACAACTTATAATGTACCTGAAATTGATATCTGGCGTAGGTATTTGGATGATTGCCGGATGGTGTGGAGGGCTGATATTGAATATCCACATGAATTTGTGGAATATCTGAATGATAACAAATGGGGGTTACATTTTACTATTAACTATGAACAAAATGTTATTACTTTTTTGGATGTTAAGATGACAAGAAATCCTGATAACTCATTCCACACTGAGGTATTCATAAAATTTCCACAATATAACATCTTGCTCAACACATCCAGCTTTCATCCAATAACATATCGCCAGAAATATTCCTAAGTCTCAGTTTATTCGTATGAGACGTAATTGCTCAAATGACAACATTTTTCAATCATATAGCCAGGATTTAGTACATAGATTTAACAATCGGGGACATCAACCAGGTCATATCACTATTGCTAAAAGGTATGCATCACAACTGAGCAGGGATGATCTGCTCACCTATAAACAGAAACTAGGCTCTTCCGCTCAACTTAGATTTATTACTTCTTATGGCAGGAATATTGGACAACTTACTAATATTATCAAAAGAAATTGGAATATTTTGTCTGCTGATCCTGCAGTATCTTCTGTGATACCACAAAATTGTTCTTTTTCGGTCAGAAAGGGTAAAAACCCAGGCACTTATTTTAATCATTACAAACATCGTTCACGATCAATGTCGTTACAGATTACACAAACCACTTTGCTGGGTGATAAACTTATTGGATGCGTACCTTGTGGCCATTGTACTAATTGTAAACATGTCTTAAAGATGAAAGAATTTTCTAGCAGCAATTGTAGCACTGTATAGGATATAAAATGTTTTGCTAATTGTAATAGCGACTGGATAATTTATATGGTACGCTGCAGTTGCCGCTGCTTCTATGTAGGACAGACATCGAGGCCATTCAAGTTACGCATCTCAGAACATCTAAGTGAAGTTACATGTAAAAAACCCAGTAATGCGCTTTATAAACATACATTAAAACATCCCACAGCAAGGTTTCATTTTTTTGTTATTGATAAAATTCTAGGTGATCACACTGTGAAATCTGGCTGGCATAATAAACTAAATATTAAAGAGAAAAAAGGGATAATTAAATTAGGTGCTCTTTTTTATCCAGGACTTATGAACATCTTTGAATGGCTTCATGTTTTATTTATGAGTTCACCAATCATGTTTGAGTATTATTGTGTCTTATTAACATTTTTGTATTAAAAGACTTCCATTTTGTTTGCTGCTGTATCACACTGAAGAAGGCTAAGCTAACTCTATGCCGAAACCGGTCTGTGAGATCGAAGTCTTTATAATGCTTGATTAATGCTTGATTAATAAATCAACTATTCTTAGCCATTCAGTTGCTGGCTTCATTTTTTCTTTGCATCCTACCTTGCTTTGCAATTTTCTCCGTGCAGGGGACTGTTTTTTGCATAATCTGTACAGTACCAGACATGTCCATTCTGCCTGTAGAACACCTGCTCTAAGTAGCTTCCTTTGTGTTCTGCCATACGTCATGATGAAGGTTTTCATGGATGCATAACATCGATGCTACCTGCAATTACAATTCAGTGTGGTTCCGAATTAATGCTACACTGTGTCATACGTGTATCCCAGCCTAAACAATTTACCTCAGCTCTTGTATGGGGCTGGCACCTATATGACTAAATGCTGGGTTCAAGGCTGAATGCAATATGCTTTCATGCCTCACATCATTGTAGCAGACAGCACACAGACAATGCATAGTCTTACTGTACATTAGAGTACGCATTAAAGAAGAAATAAATATATCATTTATACCATTCTTGTAACATAGTTTTACTTACACAGTAACTGGCATTTTGATACCATTGCTTGGCTTCTTAAATGAGAAAAGAAATATTCTTTCAAGTTAAGCAGAGGTTTTTTAACATGATTTGTAACCCAGAATGCAACAGACTAAACATTATTACTTCTAGCTGCTATGTTGATTAACATTAAATTAGGCCCATAGACTGCCTGCTCTCTAATTTGAAAGTCTTCACGTCTGCTGCTGCTAAATGTTTGATTCATAGATGAAGTTCAAGTGTTTTTAAATGGTATTCACAATCCAAATAATCATTGTAGCTAAATAAAAATTAAGAACAGTATTGCCTTCTGCTGAGAGATACTGTTCTGCGATGTCTTGGTCAGTAAGCTCAGCTGTACTATTTGGCACTGACTGTGGTTAGTACAGCATAGATCTGTAACAGTGATGGGATGTCTTGGTCAGTAAGCTCAGCTGTTCTATTTGGCACTGATCATGCTTAGTACAGCATGGATCTGTAACAGTGATGGGATGTCTTGGTCAGTAAGCTCAGTTGTACTATTTGGTACTGACCATGGTTAGTACAGCACGGATCTGTAACAGTGATGGGATGTCTTGGTCAGTAAGCTCAGCTGTACTATTTGGTACTGACCATGGTTAGTACAGCATGGATCTGTAACAGTGATGGGATGTGTTGGTCAGTAAGCTCAGCTGTACTATTTGGCACTGACCATGGTTAGTACAGCATGGATCTGTAACAGTGATGGGATGTCTTGGTCAGTAAGCTCAGCTGTACTATTTGGTACTGACCATGGTTAGTACAGCATGGATCTGTAACAGTGATGGGATGTCTTGGTCAGTAAACTCAGCTGTACTATTTGGTACTGACCATGGTTAGTACAGCACAGATCTGTAACAGTGATGGGATGTCTTGGTCAGTAAGCTCAGCTGTTCTATTTGGCACTGATCATGCTTAGTACAGCATGGATCTGTAACAGTGATGGGATGTCTTGGTCAGTAAGCTCAGCTGTTCTATTTGGTACTGACCATGGTTAGTACAGCATGGATCTGTAACAGTGATGGGATGTCTTGGTCAGTAAGCTCAGCTGTACTATTTGGTACTGACCATGGTTAGTACAGCACGGATCTGTAACAGTGATGGGATGTCTTGGTCAGTAAGCTCAGCTGTACTATTTGGTACTGACCATGGTTAGTACCGCATGGATCTGTAACAGTGATGGGATGTCTTGGTCAGTAAGCTCAGCTGTACTATTTGGCACTGACCATGGTTAGTACAGCACAGATCTGTAACAGTGATGGGATGTCTTGGTCAGTAAGCTCAGTTGTACTATTTGGTACTGACCATGGTTAGTACAGCATGGATCTGTAACAGTGATGGGATGTGTTGGTCAGTAAGCTCAGCTGTACTATTTGGTACTGACCATGGTTAGTACAGCACAGATCTGTAACAGTGATGGGATGTCTTGGTCAATAAACTCAGCTGTACTATTTGGTACTGACCATGGTTAGTACAGCACAGATCTGTAACAGTGATGGGATGTCTTGGTCAGTAAGCTCAGCTGTACTATTTGGTACTGACCATGGTTAGTACAGCATGGATCTGTAACAGTGATGGGATGTCTTGGTCAGTAAACTCAGCTGTACTATTTGGTACTGACCATGGTTAGTACAGCACAGATCTGTAACAGTGATGGGATGTCTTGGTCAGTAAACTCAGCTGTACTATTTGGTACTGACCATGGTTAGTACAGCACGGATCTGTAACAGTGATGGGATGTCTTGGTCAGTAAGCTCAGCTGTACTATTTGGCACTGACCATGGTTAGTACAGCATGGATCTGTAACAGTGATGGGATGTCTTGGTCAGTAAGCTCAGCGGTACTATTTGGTACTGACCATGGTTAGTACAGCACAGATCTGTAACAGTGATGGGATGTCTTGGTCAGTAAGCTCAGCTGTACTATTTGGTACTGACCATGGTTAGTACAGCATGGATCTGTAACAGTGATGGGATGTCTTGGTCAGTAAGCCCAGTTGTACTATTTGGTACTGACCATGGTTAGTACAGCATGGATCTGTAACAGTGATGGGATGTCTTGGTCAGTAAGCTCAGCTGTACTATTTGGTACTGGCCATGGTTAGTACAGCACAGATCTGTAACAGTGATGGGATGTCTTGGTCAGTAAGCTCAGCTGTACTATTTGGCACTGACCATGGTTAGTACAGCATGGATCTGTAACAGTGATGGGATGTCTTGGTCAGTAAACTCAGCTGTACTATTTGGCACTGACCATGGTTAGTACAGCATGGATCTGTAACAGTGATGGGATGTCTTGGTCAGTAAACTCAGCTGTACTATTTGGTACTGACCATGGTTAGTACAGCACAGATCTGTAACAGTGATGGGATGTCTTGGTCAGTAAGCTCAGCTGTACTATTTGGTACTGACCATGGTTAGTACAGCACGGATCTGTAACAGTGATGGGATGTCTTGGTCAGTAAGCTCAGCTGTACTATTTGGCAATGACCATGGTTAGTACAGCACAGATCTGTAACAGTGATGGGATGTGTTGGTCAGTAAGCTCAGCTGTACTATTTGGCACTGACCATGGTTAGTACAGCATGGATCTGTAACAGTGATGGGATGTGTTGGTCAGTAAGCTCAGCTGTACTATTTGGTACTGACCATGGTTAGTACAGCACAGATCTGTAACAGTGATGGGATGTGTTGGTCAGTAAGCTCAGCTGTACTATTTGGCACTGATCATGCTTAGTACAGCATGGATCTGTAACAGTGATGGGATGTGTTGGTCAGTAAGCTCAGCTGTACTATTTGGTACTGACCATGGTTAGTACAGCATGGATCTGTAACAGTGATGGGATGTCTTGGTCAGTAAGCTCAGTTGTACTATTTGGTACTGACCATGGTTAGTACAGCACGGATCTGTAACAGTGATGGGATGTGTTGGTCAGTAAGCTCAGCTGTACTATTTGGCACTGACCATGGTTAGTACAGCATGGATCTGTAACAGTGATGGGATGTGTTGGTCAGTAAGCTCAGCTGTACTATTTGGCACTGACCATGGTTAGTACAGCATGGATCTGTAGCATTGATGGGATGTGTTGGTCAGTAAGCTCAGCTGTACTATTTGGTACTGACCATGGTTAGTACAGCATGGATCTGTAACAGTGATGGGATGTCTTGGTCAGTAAGCTCAGTTGTACTATTTGGTACTGACCATGGTTAGTACAGCACGGATCTGTAACAGTGATGGGATGTGTTGGTCAGTAAGCTCAGCTGTACTATTTGGCACTGACCATGGTTAGTACAGCATGGATCTGTAACAGTGATGGGATGTGTTGGTCAGTAAGCTCAGCTGTACTATTTGGTACTGACTATGGTTAGTACAGCATGGATCTGTAACAGTGATGGGATGTCTTGGTCAGTAAGCTCAGCTGTACTATTTGGTACTGACCATGGTTAGTACAGCACGGATCTGTAACAGTGATGGGATGTGTTGGTCAGTAAGCTCAACTGTACTATTTGGCACTGACCATGGTTAGTACAGCATGGATCTGTAACAGTGATGGGATGTCTTGGTCAGTAAACTAAGCTGTACTATTTGGTACTGACCATGGTTAGTACAGCATGGATCTGTAACAGTGATGGGATGTGTTGGTCAGTAAGCTCAGCTGTACTATTTGGTACTGACCATGGTTAGTACAGCACGGATCTGTAACAGTGATGGGATGTCTTGGTCAGTAAACTCAGCTGTACTATTTGGTACTGACCATGGTTAGTACAGCACAGATCTGTAACAGTGATGGGATGTCTTGGTCAGTAAGCTCAGCTGTACTATTTGGTACTGACCATGGTTAGTACAGCATGGATCTGTAACAGTGATGGGATGTCTTGGTCATTAAGCTCAGCTGTACTATTTGGTACTGACCATGGTTAGTACAGTATGGATCTGTAACAGTGGGTAGTGAAGTTCAGCTTTTGTATCCTTTGGACTGACCATTTGTCACTGAAGTTCATTTAACTGCTGTGAATTAGCTGTTTTTTTGTTTTATACGGAGAGCATCATGATAGTATAGGGTATGGTAAAAACTGTAGTGTGACGTCGTTTGGGGTTAGCCAGAGCTGTTTAAATGAAGAGCTAATGCTCAGTTTAATTTATTTTATGTTTACGAAGCTAATAGCTTGAGTAATAATCTTGGAGAATTGCTGTGCAACAGATTATGTAATCTAAAGCATTTCACATTTCGAATATGTCATACGTTGGCTCAGAACTGCATTTTACTCCCTCCTCCTTTTCATAAATACATTGATATGCTGCTGTAATGTATGCTGCCTCACTGATCTATTAAGCAGAAATCAGAATGATGCCCCAGAACTTAACATGGTGCAGAGAAAACATATATTGGTTTCCATTTGATCTCACTCTTGTAGATAAAGAATTACTAAAAAAGATAAAAGAGCAGTGGAATTGAAACCTAGAGATGTTAGGCATTATCCCATTACCATTCCTCTTGTGACTTACCTGTTTGATCACGGCATTGATTTTGACTTACTGCTCACATCTCATGTATCAGCCTTCAGTGCTCACACATGACCAGTGTGTATTGGTGGGTGAAGAGAAAACAATAACTTTCTTTAAATAACAGACAGTCCCTGGCTCTGCAGAGAGAACTTCGTAGAGTAACCACGTGACCTGTACGGCAGATATTTACAAAGTTTTGTGTGTCATTCCTAAGGAAAAAAAGTGAATGCATTTATATACATCCCTTAATGGGGCATTTGAAATAACTTCATGAAAATCTGAATTATTAACATATGCTCTGAACAAGTCATATTGGAATATAACATGAGAGACTGGCATGTGAATAGAACAATTGAAACTGTGTAGTAGGAGTTAGAAAAGTGAACAAATGAGAAAATTAGACAAAAAATATAGATTATGTCATTGACACACATGGGAAATTAGAGAAAGTGCTACCATGTAATAAACTGTAGAAATCAGAGTAACAGCATGTGAGTAGAAATGACGGAGAATGTGTTGTTAGGTGGGTGGAAAAATCATTTAAATTATGTAGTATTTTGCTAACTCTAAAAGATGTATTAAACTGTCAGACATGGTTTAAGGATCCCACTTTTAGACTGGCACCTCTCCTGTCATTTTTACCTGGTAGAAATATAGGCCACCAAAACAAAGAAACTGTAGGTCTCAAGCTAAACTTAGTTTATACCACTGCAATCATATTTTAGTATAGAGCTCATCTTATAATCTACAATCTTAGAAACCATTTGCACTGAAACGCACAAGTTGTCACGGTGCAATTAACTATAATAAAAAGTACAAAATGAATGTTTTTACATTTATTGAAGAGGACAAGTCCTGTACACCCCAACATCTCTAAATATACTGAGATTGCACTACTTTGTGGGTAAGGAGGAACTTCCTTAACTTTATTGTTCCATGATTTCTTTCTATTAAATAGTACTTTCTTACCACAGCATTTCATCTACAGAAATAGCTCAAAGAATTTCCATGCCATCTCTGAGTAGATATTCAGAAAAGAGATAATTTCTGTAGCTTTGAAGCAGTGACTAATAGGTTATTAGGTTCATAGGCTGTTACTAGGCTAATGGCCTGTAGGGCCATTGCACCCCTAGCTATGCACCCCAAAACATTTGACTCCTGAGTATCATGGATGTGTATATTGGGGTGGGGGTGGGAGGCATGCTCATAGGGAATGAAGCAACATATGATTTACAGGGTGGAAGGTTTTAGGATAATTCTTTTATAATTGACTGCCTCTGTCCATAAGGGACATGGGGGCCAGACTGTGGCTAAATTTACAATTTCCCATCTAATTGTCAGGGTTTTGTTTGAATAGGGTCAGGAAAAAAAACTGTGTTTTACATTGATTGGAGCCTATTCCACCTGTCCATTGCATTTTGTTTATATCACAAGTGAAGTTAAGATACCTGGATCAAGTGTTTCTGGTGATGTTTTTTGTGCATGTGCAACTGATCCACCAGGGCTGGGTCTGAGGAAGTCCTGCAAGCAAGTCAAAATATCTTGTCTGCAGCCTGTAAGCTGAATACAGAGACAGAGCCTTTAGACGATCAGTGTAGGAGAGGGTATTCGTGCCCTGAATTGTCCTGGTGAGAAACCTTTGTGGGTGTTCCAAATGTTGCAAGTGTCTGGTTAGATACCTACCGAAGGGGGATTGTATTCAATGATAAGTCTATTAAGGGGTGAGTAGAGTGTATTATAACTTCCTTGGATTTGGATGCTATAGCCTTAGCTATAAGTTGGTTGTCTTAAAACGATTTTCTTATTATCTTAGCTGCATGTCGCTCAAAAGCTGAATTGCTATGTACACATGTTCCTGAATCCCTTACTGCTTGGTAGACACTTAGAGGCATTTTTATCTTGGAGTAATTAACTTGGGTTGACAGTTTCCAAAAGGGCATTATTATTCACTTTTATATTATGCTTTTCTGCTACATCATATAGACTTTTCTTCTGTGTAACAGACAATATATTTAAAAAGAAAGAGGGTAACATGCAATGCAATCATCTAGTAATAACATCTCAGCATAAATGCAATAAAATGTTCATCTCCTTCTATCTCTCTTCATTACCTAATATTAAGGCAATAAGACAATTGATGCTGATTACATTTGCAAATGTTTTTGTAGGTGTTTATTTTTTCCTGAATGTTTATAGCAAAATACTACAGATGTTGCTTGAATGGTTTCTTATTTTATTAAATAATCCATCTGAAGTAAATCAAAGTTAATTTCAGCCCAGAAGGACATTATTTGGAGCCAGTGGGCATTGATAGGCAATGCAGATCCCATGCAAGAGTGACCGTTTACTGCAATATGCCAAAGAGAATGATTCATTAAATGAATTAAATGCTAAAATCCTTGCTGATCCCAGGCGTTCATAAAGCTGCTAGAGTTATTACGAGGTATCCAAGGAGAAAAAACATATTGTCAGCCATTCCAAGGCATTGCTGTCATATTCAGCACATTATTTATCACCTTAAAGCCAGCAGTAATTTGTATGAATAGATTTAGCTACATTTTAGAATTGATTAACATGCTTTACTGTTGTTCAGTGGAAAATATACACAAATTCATGTCAGAAAAACAAGCTTAGTGTGTATAGAAAAACATGAATGCAACTTCATATGTGCTTCATTGGTCCCCCTTTTAGTACCTGTGTAAAGCACCCCAGTATGTTTCTCATCAAAATGTCAATATTTTCCACATTTCTTATTTCTTTAGTAAGGCCTAGCTAAAGCCATCACTTCAAACTCTGGAATTTTTTTGTTGTTTGTTTCTGTAGTGTGAGTTGGCAGCAGTTTTTGATGAAATTGTACACGGTTTGAGTTACTTTACTTGATCAAAGGTACAGATACATGATACAAAAATCTCACAAGAGAAAGAGAGCAGTGTAGCTGTTCATCACATCAGAAGTTATCAGCCACTAATTTATTTATTTATTTATGTATTTATGCACTGAAATTTGTTTCTTGGGATAGTTCATCTGGATACCAGTGCCAATTTTCAATGGAGCCTGGTGAGAAAAGTTTCACAGATATAAATAGTGAGAAAGAAATGATAAAGTATAATATTACAATTACATGGACAAAAATAGATCTGACATGTAAAGTTTATATTATTTTGAATTATTTAAGAATATACTATAATTTGCTGAATGACATTGAAATAATATTTATTTATTTAACATTTGTTTACCAGGAAAGTCAGACTAGGATAGAGCCCACTTTCAGCGGAGGCCCAGGGAGCATTGCTCCAGATGCATGTCTTTGGAAAGTGAGAGGAAACCCATGTAACCACAGGGAGGATATGCAGACTCTGCACAGAAAGCACCCTACCTGAGAATCAAACTGAAGAACCTCTTGCTGTGAGGCGACAATGCTAACCGCCGCACCACAGTGCCACAGAGTATTGGAATTGGAGACACATTCTTGGTGAGGACTCAGAGAAACAGCACACATAGTGAGATGCAGGCAAAATAATTTTTGGCATCACAAATGATGCTAAACATGGGTTAAAAAACAGTGATCGGGACCCCCCATGTATAATTAATACAAATGTTACATTTACTGGAAACATCAGTTTAAGAGTAGTAAACGTTGAGCCACTTGGGAAATGAATGGGTTATGAACTAAAGGGCATTAACTAAATTAGGAGAATTGAAGGTGGGAAAAGATGGAGTATCTTTCTAGATATAAGGATGTTGAGTACAAAGCATCCCTATGTCTAGTGATTTAGAGAAATTCTTTTAATAAAAGATTGAAGGTACTGAGGTTAGGTGTTGACCTGGTTGATGTATGGATATTGCTAAATGTTTTGGCCTGCTTATTAGTATAGAAACTGTAGGAACAATGAAATTGGAAGCTATTTTGAAGAATTTGTTAAAAAGGTTGTTAAAAGGAGAACAAGGCTTAATTTTGCTGACTAAGTGTTTTAACTGAGAAGTTGAAACTTATTGTAAAGAAAAGTTAGTTATGTAACTTCTGAGGAGTCAAGGGGAGATTGAAAAAAAAGGAAAATTATTACTGAGAGCAGCTGTACTATATATGAAATATGAACTAGGATGCTACGGGGTATTAGTGGCAGCTGTACTATATATGAAATATGAACTGGGATGCTACAGGGTATTAGTGGCAGCTGTACTATATATGAAATATGAACTGGGATGCTATGGGGTATTAGTGGCAGCTGTACTATATATGAAATATGAACTGAACTGGGATAATACGGGGTATTAGTGGCAGCTGTACTATACATGAAATATGAACTGGGATGCTATGGGGTATTAGTGGCAGCTGTACTATATAAGAAATATGAACTGGAATGCTACGGGGGTATTAGTGGCAGCTGTACTATATATGAAATATGAACTGAACTGGGATGCTACGGGGTATTAGTGTCAGCTGTACTATATATGAATTATGAACTGAACTGGGATGCTATGGGGTATTAGTGGCAGCTGTACTATATATGAAATATGAACTGAACTGGGATGCTACGGGGTATAAGTGGCAGCTGTACTATATATGAAATATGAACTAAACTGGGATGCTATGGGGTATTAGTGGCAGCTGTACTGTATATGAAATTTGAACTGAACTGGGATGCTACAGGTATTAGTGGCAGCTGTACTATATATGAAATATGAACTGGACTGGAATGCTACGGGGTATTTGTGGCAGCTGTACTATATATGAAATATGAACTGAACTGCGATAATAAGGGGTATTAGTGGCAGCTGTACTATATAAGAAATATGAACTGAACTGGGATGCTACAGGGTATTAGTGGCAGCTGTACTATATATGAAATATGAACTGAAAGGGATGCTACGGGATATTAGTGGCAGCTGTACTATATATGAAATATGAACTGAACTGGGATGCTACCAGGTATTAGTGGCAGCTGTACTATATATGAAACTGGGACAATAAGGGGTATTAGTGGCAGCTGTACTATATATGAAATATGAACTGAACTGGGATGCTACGGGGTATTAGTGGCAGCTGTACTATATATGAAATATGAACTGAACTGTGATGCTACGGGGTATTAGTGGCAGCTGTACTATATATGAAATATGAAATGAACTGGAATAATAAGGGGTATTAGTGGCAGCTGTATTATATATGAAATATGAACTGAACTGGGATGCTACAGGGCATTAGTGGCAGCTGTACTATATAGGAAATATGAACTGGACTGGAATGCTATGGGGTATTAGTAGCAGCTGTACTATATATGTAATATGAACTGAACTGGGATAATAAGGGGTATTAGTGGCAGCTGTACTATATATGAAATATGAACTAAACTGGGATGCTACCGGGTATTAGTGGCAGCTGTACTATATATGAAATATGAACTGAACTGGGATGGCACCGGGTATTAGTGGCAGCTCTACTATATATGAAATAAGAACTGAACTGGGATGCTACGGGGTATTAGTTGCAGCTGTACTATATATGAAATATGAACTGAACTGGGATGCTACGGGGTATTAGTGGCAGCTGTACTATATATGAAATATGAACTGGGATGCTACGGGGGTATTAGTGGCAGCTGTACTATATATGAAATATGAACTGGGATGCTACAGGGGTATTAGTGGCAGCAGTGTGTGTGTGTGTGTCTTTCGGCTTTTTCCCGGTTAGGGGTCGCCGCCTGGACCCGTCCGCACTATATATGAAATATGAACTGAACTGGGATGCTATGTGGTATTAGTGTCAGCTGTACTATATATGAAATATAAACTGAACTGGGATGCTACGGGGTATTAGTAGCAGCTGTACTATATATGAAATATGAACTGAACTGGGATGCTATGGGGTATTAGTGGCAGCTGTATTATATATGAAATATGAACTAAACTGGGATGCTATGGGGTATTAGTGGCAGCTGTACTGTATATGAAATTTGAACTGAACTGGGATGCTATGGGTATTAGTGGCAGCTGTACTATATAAAAAATATGAATTGGACTGGGATAATAAGGGGTATTAGTGGCAGCTGTACTATATATGAAATATGAACTGAACTGGGATGCTACGGGGTATTAGTGGCAGCTGTACTATATATGAAATATGAACTGAACTGGGATGCTACGGGGTATTAGTGGCAGCTGTACTATATATGAAATATGAACTGAACTGCGATAATAAGGGTATTAGTGGCAGCTGTACTATATAAAAAAGTATGAACTGAACTGGGATGCTACAGGGTATTAGTGGCAGCTGTACTATATATGAAATATGAACTAAAAGGGATGCTACGGGATATTAGTGGCAGCTGTACTATATATGAAATATGAACTGAACTGGGATGCTACCGGATATTAGTGGCAGCTGTACTATATAATGAAATATGAACTGAACTGGGATAATAAGGGGTATTAGTGGCAGCTGTACTATATATGAAATATGAACTGAACTGGGATGCTACGGGGTATTAGTGGCAGCTGTACTATATATGAAATATGAACTGAACTGCGATGCTACGGGGTATTAGTGGCAGCTGTACTATATATGAAATATGAACTGAACTGGGATAATAAGGGGTATTAGTGGCAGCTGTATTATAAATGAAATATGAACTGAACTGGGATGCTACAGGGCATTAGTGGCAGCTGTACTATATAAGAAATATGAAATGGACTGGAATGCTATGGGGTATTAGTGGCAGCTGTACTATATATGTAATATGAACTGAACTGGGATAATAAGGGGTATTAGTGGCAGCTGTACTATATATGAAATATGAACTGAACTGGGATGCTACGTGGTATTAGTGGCAGCTGTACTATATATGAAATATGAACTGAACTGTGATGCTACCGGGTATTAGTTGCAGCTGTACTATATATGAAATATGAACTGAACTGGGATGGTACCGGGTATTAGTGGCAGCTGCACTATATATGAAATAAGAACTGAACTGGGATGCTACGGGATATTAGTGGCAGCTGTACTATATATGAAATATGAACTGAACTGGGCTGCTACGGGGTATTAGTGGCAGCTGTACTATATATGAAATATGAACTGGAATGCTACCAGGGTATTAGTGGCAGCTGTACTATATATGAAATATGAACTGAACTGGGATGCTATGGGGTATTAGTGGCAGCTGTACTATATATGAAATATGAACTGAACTGGGATGCTATGTGGTATTAGTGGCAGCTGTACTATATATGAAATATGAACTGAACTGGGATGCTACGGGGTATTAGTGGCAGCTGTACTATATATGAAATATGAACTAAACTGGGATGCTACGGGGTTTTAGTGGCAGCTGTACTGTATATGAAATTTGAACTGAACTGGGATGCTACAGGTATTAGAGGCAGCGGTACTATATATGAAATATGAACTGGACTGGAATGCTATGGGGTATTTGTGGCAGCTGTACTATATATGAAATATGAACTGAACTGCGATAATAAGGGGTATTACTGGCAGCTGTACTATATAAGAAATATGAACTGAACTGGGATGCTACAGGATATTAGTGGCAGCTGTACTATATATGAAATATGAACTGAAAGGGATGCTACGGGATATTAGTGGCAGCTGTACTATATATGAAATATGAACTGAACTGGGATGCTACAGGGTATTAGTGGCAGCTGCACTATATATGAAATATGAACTGAACTGGGATAATAAGGGTTATTAGCGGCAGCTGTACTATATATGAAATATGAACTGAACTGGAATGCTACGGGGTATTAGTGGCAGCTGTACTATATATGAAATATGAACTGAACTGGGATGCTACGGGGTATTATTGGCAGCTATACTATATATGAAATATGAACTGAACTGGGATAATAAGGGGTATTAGTGGCAGCTGTATTATTTATGAAATATGAACTGAACTGGGATGCTACCGGGTATTAGTGGCAGCTGTACTATATATGAAATATGAACTGAACTGGGATAGTACCGGGTATTAGTGGCAGCTGTATTGTATATGAAATAAGAACTGAACCTTGATGCTACGGGGTATTAGTGGCAGCTGTACTATATATGAGATATGAACTAAGCTGGGATGCTATGGAGTATTAGTGGCAGCTGTACTATATATGAAATATGAACTGGACTGGGATGCTACCGGGTATTAGTGGCAGCTGTACTATATATGAAATATGAGCTGAACTGGGATGCTACAGGGTATTAGTGGCAGCTGTACTATATATGAAATATGAACTGAACTGGGATAATAAGGGGTATTAGTGGCAGCTGTACTATATATGAAATATGAACTAAACTGGGATGCTACGGGGTATTAGTTTCAGCTGTACTATATATGAAATATGAACTGAACTGGAATGCTACAGGGTATTATTGGCAGCTGTACTATATATGAAATATGAACTGAACTGGGATAATAAAGGGTATTAGTGGCAGCTGTACTATATATGAAATATGAACTGAACTGGGATGCTACGGGGTATTAGTGTCAGCTGTACTATATATGAAATATGAACTGAACTGGGATGCTATGGGGTATTAGTGGCAGCTGTACTATATATGAAATATGAACTGAACTGGGATGCTACGGGGTATAAGTGGCAGCTGTACTATATATGAAATATGAACTAAACTGGGATGCTATGGGGTATTAGTGGCAGCTGTACTGTATATGAAATTTGAACTGAACTGGGATGCTACAGGTATTAGTGGCAGCTGTACTATATATGAAATATGAACTGGACTGGAATGCTACGGGGTATTTGTGGCAGCTGTACTATATATGAAATATGAACTGAACTGGGATGGTACCGGGTATTAGTGGCAGCTGTATTGTATATGAAATAAGAACTGAACCTTGATGCTACGGGGTATTAGTGGCAGCTGTACTATATATGAGATAAGAACTGAACTGGGATGCTACGGGGTATTAGTGGCAGCTGTACTATATATGAAATATGAACTGAACTGGGATGCTACGGGGTATTAGTGGCAGCTGTACTATATATGAAATATGAAATGAACTGGAATAATAAGGGGTATTAGTGGCAGCTGTATTATATATGAAATATGAACTGAACTGGGATGCTACAGGGCATTAGTGGCAGCTGTACTATATAGGAAATATGAACTGGACTGGAATGCTATGGGGTATTAGTAGCAGCTGTACTATATATGTAATATGAACTGAACTGGGATAATAAGGGGTATTAGTGGCAGCTGTACTATATATGAAATATGAACTAAACTGGGATGCTACCGGGTATTAGTGGCAGCTGTACTATATATGAAATATGAACTGAACTGGGATGGCACCGGGTATTAGTGGCAGCTGTACTATATATGAAATAAGAACTGAACTGGGATGCTACGGGGTATTAGTGGCAGCTGTACTATATATGAAATATGAACTGAACTGGGATGCTACGGGGTATTAGTGGCAGCTGTACTATATATGAAATATGAACTGGGATGCTACGGGGGTATTAGTGGCAGCTGTACTATATATGAAATATGAACTGGGATGCTACAGGGGTATTAGTGGCAGCAGTACTATATATGAAATATGAACTGAACTGGGATGCTATGGGGTATTAGTGGCAGCTGTATTATATATGAAATATGAACTAAACTGGGATGCTATGGGGTATTAGTGGCAGCTGTACTGTATATGAAATTTGAACTGAACTGGGATGCTATGGGTATTAGTGGCAGCTGTACTATATAAAAAAATATGAATTGGACTGGGATAATAAGGGGTATTAGTGGCAGCTGTACTATATATGAAATATGAACTGAACTGGGATGCTACGGGGTATTAGTGGCAGCTGTACTATATATGAAATATGAACTGAACTGGGATGCTACGGGGTATTAGTGGCAGCTGTACTATATATGAAATATGAACTGAACTGCGATAATAAGGGGTATTAGTGGCAGCTGTACTATATAAAAAAGTATGAACTGAACTGGGATGCTACAGGGTATTAGTGGCAGCTGTACTATATATGAAATATGAACTAAAAGGGATGCTACGGGATATTAGTGGCAGCTGTACTATATATGAAATATGAACTGAACTGGGATGCTACCGGATATTAGTGGCAGCTGTACTATATAATGAAATATGAACTGAACTGGGATAATAAGGGGTATTAGTGGCAGCTGTACTATATATGAAATATGAACTGAACTGGGGTGCTACGGGGTATTAGTGGCAGCTGTACTATATATGAAATATGAACTGAACTGCGATGCTACGGGGTATTAGTGGCAGCTGTACTATATATGAAATATGAACTGAACTGGGATAATAAGGGGTATTTGTGGCAGCTGTATTATAAATGAAATATGAACTGAACTGGGATGCTACAGGGCATTAGTGGCAGCTGTACTATATAAGAAATATGAAATGGACTGGAATGCTATGGGGTATTAGTGGCAGCTGTACTATATATGTAATATGAACTGAACTGGGATAATAAGGGGTATTAGTGGCAGCTGTACTATATATGAAATATGAACTGAACTGGGATGCTACGTGGTATTAGTGGCAGCTGTACTATATATGAAATATGAACAGAACTGTGATGCTACCGGGTATTAGTTGCAGCTGTACTATATATGAAATATGAACTGAACTGGGATGGTACCGGGTATTAGTGGCAGCTGCACTACATATGAAATAAGAACTGAACTGGGATGCTACGGGATATTAGTGGCAGCTGTACTATATATGAAATATGAACTGAACTGGGCTGCTACGGGGTATTAGTGGCAGCTGTACTATATATGAAATATGAACTGGAATGCTACCAGGGTATTAGTGGCAGCTGTACTATATATGAAATATGAACTGAACTGGGATGCTATGGGGTATTAGTGGCAGCTGTACTATATATGAAATATGAACTGAACTGGGATGCTATGTGGTATTAGTGGCAGCTGTACTATATATGAAATATGAACTGAACTGGGATGCTACGGGGTATTAGTGGCAGCTGTACTATATATGAAATATGAACTAAACTGGGATGCTACGGGGTTTTAGTGGCAGCTGTACTGTATATGAAATTTGAACTGAACTGGGATGCTACAGGTATTAGAGGCAGCGGTACTATATATGAAATATGAACTGGACTGGAATGCTATGGGGTATTTGTGGCAGCTGTACTATATATGAAATATGAACTGAACTGCGATAATAAGGGTATTACTGGCAGCTGTACTATATAAGAAATATGAACTGAACTGGGATGCTACAGGATATTAGTGGCAGCTGTACTATATATGAAATATGAACTGAAAGGGATGCTACGGGATATTAGTGGCAGCTGTACTATATATGAAATATGAACTGAACTGGGATGCTACCGGGTATTAGTGGCAGCTGCACTATATATGAAATATGAACTGAACTGGGATAATAAGGGTTATTAGCGGCAGCTGTACTATATATGAAATATGAACTGAACTGGAATGCTACGGGGTATTAGTGGCAGCTGTACTATATATGAAATATGAACTGAACTGGGATGCTATGGAGTATTAGTGGCAGCTGTACTATTTATGAAATATGAACTGAACTGTGATAATAAGGGGTATTAGTGGCAGCTGTATTATTTATGAAATATGAACTGAACTGGGATGCTACCGGATATTAGTGGCAGCTGTACTATATATGAAATATGAACTGAACTGGGATAGTACCGGGTATTAGTGGCAGCTGTATTGTATATGAAATAAGAACTGAACCTTGATGCTACGGGGTATTAGTGGCAGCTGTACTATATATGAGATATGAACTAAGCTGGGATGCTATGGAGTATTAGTGGCAGCTGTACTATATATGAAATATGAACTGGACTGGGATGCTACCGGGTATTAGTGGCAGCTGTACTATATATGAAATATGAGCTGAACTGGGATGCTACGGGGTATTAGTGGCAGCTGTACTATATATGAAATATGAACTGAACTGGGATAATAAGGGGTATTAGTGGCAGCTGTACTATATATGAAATATGAACTAAACTGGGATGCTACGGGGTATTAGTTTCAGCTGTACTATATATGAAATATGAACTGAACTGGAATGCTACAGGGTATTATTGGCAGCTGTACTATATATGAAATATGAACTGAACTGGGATAATAAAGGGTATTAGTGGCAGCTGTACTATATATGAAATATGAACTGAACTGGGATGCTACGGGGTATTAGTGTCAGCTGTACTATATATGAAATATGAACTGAACTGGGATGCTATGGGGTATTAGTGGCAGCTGTACTATATATGAAATATGAATTGAACTGGGATGCTACGGGGTATAAGTGGCAGCTGTACTATATATGAAATATGAACTAAACTGGGATGCTATGGGGTATTAGTGGCAGCTGTACTGTATATGAAATTTGAACTGAACTGGGATGCTACAGGTATTAGTGGCAGCTGTACTATATATGAAATATGAACTGGACTGGAATGCTACGGGGTATTTGTGGCAGCTGTACTATATATGAAATATGAACTGAACTGGGATGGTACCGGGTATTAGTGGCAGCTGTATTGTATATGAAATAAGAACTGAACCTTGATGCTACGGGGTATTAGTGGCAGCTGTACTATATATGAGATAAGAACTAAGCTGGGATGCTATGGAGTATTAGTGGCAGCTGTACTATATATGAAATATGAACTGGACTGGGATGCTACCGGGTATTAGTGGCAGCTGTACTATATATGAAGGATGAGCTGAACTGGGATGCTACGGGGTATTAGTGGCAGCTGTACTATATATGAAATATGAACTGAACTGGGATAATATCGGGAATTAGTGGCAGCTGTACTATATATGAAATATGAACTGAACTGGGATGCTACGGGGTATTAGTGTCAGCTGTACTATATATGAAATATGAACTGAACTGGGATGCTATGTGGTATTAGTGGCAGCTGTACTATATATGAAATATGAACTGAACTGGGATGCTACGGGGTATAAGTGGCAGCTGTACTATATATGAAATATGAACTAAACTGGTATGCTATGGGGTATTAGTGGCAGCTGTACTGTATATGAAATTTGAACTGAACTGGGATGCTACAGGTATTAGTGGCAGCTGTACTATATATGAAATATGAACTGGACTGGAATGCTACGGGGTATTTGTGGCAGCTGTACTATATATGAAATATGAACTGAACTGCGATAATAAGGGGTATTAGTGGCAGCTGTACTATATAAGAAATATTCCCTGAACATGGATGCTACAGGGTATTAGTGGCAGCTGTACTATATATGAAATATGAACTGAAATGGATGCTACGGGATATTAGTGGCAGCTGTACTATATATGAAATATGAACTGAACTGGGATGCTACCAGGTATTATTGGCAGCTGTACTATATATGAAATATGAACTGATCTGGGACAATAAGGGGTGTTAGTGGCAGCTGTACTATATATGAAATATGAACTGAACTGGGATGCTACGGGGTATTAGTGGCAGCTGTACTATATATGAAATATGAACTGAACTGGGATGCTACGGGGTATTAGTGGCAGCTGTACTATATATGAAATATGAACTGAACTAGAATAATAAGGGGTATTAGTGGCAGATGTATTATATATGAAATATGAACTGAACTGGGATGCTACAGGGCATTAGTGGCAGCTGTACTATATATGAAATATGAACTTTACTGGAATGCTATGGGGTATTAGTAGCAGCTGTACTATATATGTAATATGAACTGAACTGGGATAATAAGGGGTATTAGTGGCAGCTGTACTATATATGAAATATGAACTAAACTGAGATGCTACCGGGTATTAGTGGCAGCTGTACTATATATGAAATATGAACTGAACTGGGATGGCACCGGGTATTAGTGGCAGCTGTACTATATATGAAATAAGAACTGAACTGGGATGCTACGGGGTATTAGTGGCAGCTGTACTATATATGAAATATGAACTGAACTGGGATGCTACGGGGTATTAGTGGCAGCTGTACTATATATGAAATATGAACTGGTATGCTACGGGGGTATTAGTGGCAGCTGTACTATATATGAAATGTGAACTCGGATGCTACAGGGGTATTAGTGGCAGTAGTACTATATATGAAATATGAACTGAACTGGGATGCTACGGGGTATTAGTGTCAGCTGTACTATATATGAAATATGAACTGAACTGGGATGCTACGGGGTATTAGTAGCAGCTGTACTATATATGAAATATGAACTGAACTTGGATGCTATGGGGTATTAGTGGCAGCTGTATTATATATGAAATATGAACTAAACTGGGATGCTATGGGGTATTAGTGGCAGCTGTACTGTATATGAAATTTGAACTGAACTGGGATGCTATGGGTATTAGTGGCAGCTGTACTATATAAGAAATATGAATTGGACTGGGATAATAAGGGGTATTAGTGGCAGCTGTACTATATATGAAATATGAACTGACCTGGGATGCTACGGGGTATTAGTGGCAGCTGTACTATATATGAAATATGAACTGAACTGGGATGCTATGTGGTATTAGTGGCAGCTGTACTATATATGAAATATGAACTGAACTGGGATGCTACGGGGTATTAGTGGCAGCTGTACTATATATGAAATATGAACTAAACTGGGATGCTACGGGGTATTAGTGGCAGCTGTACTGTATACGAAATTTGAACTGAACTGGGATGCTATGGGTATTAGTGGCAGCTGTACTATATATGAAATATGAACTGGACTGGAATGCTACGGGGTATTTGTGGCAGCTGTACTATATATGAAATATGAATTGAACTGTGATAATAAGGGGTATTACTGGCAGCTGTACTATATAAGAAATATGAACTGAACTGGGCTGCTACAGGATATTAGTGGCAGCTGTACTATTTATGAAATATGAACTGAAAGGGATGCTACGGGATATTAGTGGCAGCTGTACTATATATGAAATATGAACTGAAAGGGATGCTACGGGATATTAGTGGCAGCTGTACTATATATGAAATATGAACTGAACTGGGATGCTACCGGGTATTAGTGGCAGCTGCACTATATATGAAATATGAACTGAACTGGGATAATAAGGGGTATTAGTGGCAGCTGTACTACATATGAAATATGAACTGAACTGGGATGCTACGGGGTATTAGTGGCAGGTATACTATATATGAAATATGAACTGAACTGTGATAATAAGGGGTATTAGTGGCAGCTGTATTATTTATGAAATATGAACTGAACTGGGATGCTACCGGGTATTAGTGGCAGCTGTACTATATATGAAAAATGAACTGAACTGGGATGGTACCGGGTATTAGTGGCAGCTGTATTGTATATGAAATAAGAACTGAACCTTGATGCTACGGGGTATTAGTGGCAGCTGTACTATATATGAGATATGAACTAAGCTGGGATGCTATGGAGTATTAGTGGCAGCTGTACTATATATGAAATATGAACTGGACTGGGATGCTACCGGGTATTAGTGGCAGCTGTACTATATATGAAATATGAGCTGAACTGGGATGCTACGGGGTATTAGTGGCAGCTGTTCTATATAAGAAATATGAACTGAACTGGGATAATAAGGGGTATTAGTGGCAGCTGTACTATATATGAAATATGAACTAAACTGGGATGCTACGGGGTATTAGTTTCAGCTGTACTATATATGAAATATGAACTGAACTGGGATGCTACAGGGTATTAGTGGCAGCTGTACTATATATGAAATATGAACTGAACTGGGATAATAACGGGTATTAGTGACAGCTGTACTATATATGAAATATGAACTGAACTGGGATGCTACTGGGTTTTAGTGGCAGCTGTACTATATATGAAATATGAACTGAACTGGGATGCTATGGGTTATTAGTGGCAGAAAGTTCAGAAGTATTATTGGCCACAGGAGTGTATTATACCTTTAGTGGATGACCAGAGTGTTTTGGGACTGAATGAATGTTTAAAGGTCAAAGTATTGCTATTTCTTATCATTGTTGACATGTTTTTGAAATGTTACAAAGTCCTTTAAAATGCTATATTTTTGAATTATTTATCCTTATGCCATTCTTTCTGTGCCTTGTGTCTATTAAGCATGACAACTCTACTATGACTGGAAAGCCGAGGAGCATAGCAGCTTTTGTCTCTTTTCCTCATTGGTGAGGTGATGCTGGTTAGGATATTTAAAATATAGTTTTAAATGTGTCCACTGCCTCATCTAGGTGACAGTTTTCGGGACTGACCAGGTTCATAGATTAGTACTAGGCTAACTGCCCGTGTGGGCCATTTTAAGTCTAGCCAATTGCCCCATGGAAGAATCAAACCCTGTACCTTGTGTTGGTAAGGTAAACCATTATACTTACCTCCCACCCCACCAGACATATGATGCACTAAAGTGTTAACCAAAACAAATTCCAAAATGAACAACCTACAGCAATCCTATTACATAGACAGCACATCTTACCCTTATACCACCAATTATTCGCTAAGGATTCTCCAACAGGCTATGCCAATGAGTTCAATGGAAGTTATATCTTGCTATCTAAATCAGTGTCTTGTTAACCTGAGTACAATTCCACAGCATTTATCACAGCGTTATCAAGCTACTTAACCAAAATATAGCTTCTGTATCACCTATGAAAATAAACAGTGGTATCTAACAGATCACATTTCTCATATTTATAAAAAAATAAACAATAACAATATATGTGTGATTGGCTTTTACCAATTGATGATGAATGTTAACCCTTATCAGTATTGCCAAATAATTCTGTTTTCTGGTCAAGAGTTCAGAGTTAATTATGCAGTTAACACAAATATCACAGCATTGAGTTAATTATCTTTAGAGAATGGGTGACAACCTGATTGGACTATGAAGTTCTCCAGCAGGGTATTAATATACAAATAATGCCCTCTGAAAAGCAAGTGCTCAGCTTCACAGCAGTATTAAGCTACCGTGGAGTTCAGACTCAAAAAAAGTTAATGGTTGCCATTATTTTACACTCACTAAGCAGTGCTTTTGCTGTTTAGTGAGATTAAAAGTAAAAGAAATATAAAAAAGAAAGAAATGCGTGTGTGTGTGTGTGTGTGTGTGTGTGTGTGTGTGTGTGTGTGTGTGTCTGTGAGTGTGTGTGTGTGTGTGTGTGTGTGTGTGTGTGTGTGTGTGTGTGTGTGTGTGTGTGTGTGTTTGTGTGTGTGTGTGTGTGTGTCTGTGTGTGTGTGTGCTGTGTGTGTGTGTGTCTGTGTGTGTGTGTGTGTGTGTGTGTCTGTGTGTGTGTGTGTGTGTGTGTGTGTGTGTGTGTGTGTGTGTGTGTGTGTGTGTGTGTGTGTGTGTGTGTGTGTGTGTGTGTGTGTGTGTGTGTGTGTGTGTGTGTGTGTGTGAGTGTGTGTGTGTGTGTGTGTGCTTGTGTGTGTCAGTCAGTGTGTGTGTGTGTGTATGTGTGAGTGTGTGTGTGTGTCTGTGTGTGTGTGTGTGTGTCTGTGTGTGAGTGTGTGTGTGTCTGTGAGTGTGTGTGTGCATGTCTGTGTGTGTGTGTGTGTGTGTGTGTGTGTGTGTGTGTGTGTGTGTGTGTGTGTGTGTGTGTGTGTCTGTGTGTCTGTGTGTCTGTGAGTGTGTGTGTCTGCGTGTGTTCATAGGTTCATGGGTTCATAGGTTGGTACTAGGCTATCTGTCCTAGGGCCTATACAAGCCTAGCCATACCAATTCCCTGGCTATTTCTTCCCACATTATTTACTTTCCTGGACCCCTGTCTAGCTGGACGAATGCCGTGATCCCTGGGGTGAATTTCCAATCTCCCATCCAATCGTCAAGGTTCCTCTTGAAGAGGTCTAAAGAGGCACTCTGCTTGACATGTATGGGCAATCTATTCCAGAGTCTGGGGAGTCTCTGGGTCAGGAACCTATCCCTCCAGCATGTTTTGTTTATTGTGATGACAAGGTTTAGATCCCTGGAGCGTGTAGCTCTGAGGGATTGGGATTTCTTTAAGTGTAGCATGTCCAACAGCTCTGGGTTTGACATGGCCTTGTATGTTAAGCAGTGATCGTATCTGAGTATACGATATGCGACAGAGTATAGCTGGAGTTTTTTAAGGCGGTCAGCATAGGGCATCTGCTTTAGGCCTGTGATTCTTTTAGTGAGGTATTTCTGAGGCCTTTCCAGTTGTTGCAGATGTCTTGAGAGGTACATACCAAATGGGGGGTTGTATTCTATAATGGGTCTAATGAGGGATGAGTACAGTGGGACAATGACCTCCTTTTTTCTGGATGAAAAGCCCTTCGTGATGAGGTGTGCCACATAGAAGGATTTCCAACAAACTAATGGGCACAGTATTTTTTAACATAAGGGGTGGCGTAAGCCACAAAACTTTGGGCTAGGCTTAAAAATGCTTTAGGGCAGATAGCCTAGTATAAACCTATGAACCTATGAACCTATAAACCTATGAACCTATGAACCTGACTGTTGTGGCGATGTGGTTATCGAAGGTGAGACCACTGTCCACCTGTGTCCCTAAGTCTCTTATCACACTTTCTGTGTTTAGTGTACTGCCACCTATATGGTAATTCATGGATACATGTTTTTTCCCAAAGGGGATAACAATACATTTCTTGGCATTGAACTTGAGCCCATGTCTCTGGCACCAAGCATCTGTTTCTGTAAGGCCCTTTTGTAGAGTATCCACATCATTTGGGGATTCAATAATGGCTCCCAGTTTGCAATCATCTGCAAACTTTGTTAGCCAGAGTCCCTTAGTGTTGACTTGTACTTCAGAGAAGTAGATGACAAACAAGAGCGGCCCCAGGACTGAACCCTGAGGTACTCCACTTGTCACTTGTCTGGAGCTGGATTTGGAGTCGGCTACTTTTACAGTGTGGGTTCTATCAGTAAGCCATTTAGCAACCCATTGGGTGACATAGGGATTAATGCCCAACTTAGTAAGTTTATCTATGATTCCAGAGTGGGGGATGGTGTCAAAGGCCTTGGCAAGGTCAAGATAGGCTGTGTGGACCACCTTACCCTTGTCCATGGCTCTGGAGACTGATTCAAAGAAGTCAATCAGGTTCAGGAGACAAGATTGGCCCTTCACAAACCCAAACTGGGTGGGGTCCAGTGTTTGAAGGTTGCCAATGTCTTTGTTTATAAGTTCCATGATAATACACTCCATGGCCTTGCAGATAAGTCTTGTCAGACTGATGGGATGGTAGTTTCCAGGATCCAAGGTGGATCCCCCCTTGTGGATTGGGATAACTGTAGCTCTGCGACACTCAGTGGGCATGAAACCTGAGGTGAGGCTATGATTAAACATGACACTTAGTTGAGGTGCCAGTTCATATTGTAGTTCATGTAGTACACAGCCCGGGATGTCATCTGGTCCCATGGATGCTGTATTCTTGGCTTTAGAGAGTGCGTTTTGTACCTGTGTGGCCATTATTACTGGAATTTGGTAATCTTCCGGTATTGAGATGGGCCATTTAGGGGGTGAGAGGGGGGTGAAGTTGGCACTGAATCGATCTGCCAGGATATTGGCAATATCCTTTGGATCAGTATATTTAATGTCATTCTGTTTTAGCTCAGAGCAGATCTGAGCATTGCCATTTAGATTCTTGACATAGTTATAGAATGCTTTGTGGTTGTCTTTGGAATCTTTGGCAATTTTATTTCCGTAACTAGCTTTGGAGGATTTTATGAGGCATCTCAGTTTCTTACTGAGGCTAGTAAAGGAGTTTTTTGCATCCTGGGATTTTCCTCTTTTCTGCGAAAGTTTCTTCCGTTTGTTGTAAAGTTTGTTTATGGCAGGGGACCACCAGATTGGCTTGGTTTTTTTGGATGAGAGCATTTTGGTTCTATTTGGGATGGCACGATTCATGCATGAGTGGATGTGCTCGTACAGTGCCTTAGTGTAGGATTCAGCAGTTGAACTTTCAGTTCCCGTCTGCATGGGTGTCATGAAGTTTGTCACTTCTGACTTAAGTAGCATGAAGTTGGCTTTGGAGAAGTTTTTTATGGTGGTTTCTTTACTGGGGGGTGGGGGTGGGATGTGGATGTTAAGGGTGATTAGCTTATGGTCAGAACTGACTAACGAGGGGGTGACCATAGGTATGGAGCATTGATTTCCCATGTTGGTAATGACCAGGTCTAGGATATTGGAGCCCCTGGTGGGACTATGGATTAGTTCATCCAGGGCGTTGGAATTTATGAATTCCAAGAACCATTGCGCAAAAGTGTTGGGACTTGAGTAGTTTTCCCAGTTAATGGCAGGGTAGTTAAAATCATCCAGTATTAGGGTGTTTGGTTCTATCTTAATATGTTCCAGTATGTTTAGAAAGGTGTAGTGAGAATCTTGGGGTATGGTGGGGGATCTGTAGCAAGCTACAATTTGGATTGCAGTCTTACCTAGTGTTAGTTGCACTTGGAGAATTTCAGACACATTGTGTTGGCCAACTAGCCTGGTGGTGTGAATATCCTTGGTGAATATTGACACTCCTCCACCTTTAGTGTTTCAGTCCTGGTTTGGTGGCCGAAAAGTGTGGTAAGAGTTGTAGCCTGGTATTGCAGGGGTGCTCTCTGGAGCCTTGAACCAGGTCTCAGTTACTGCACAGATATCGATGTTCTCCATTTTTAGGAGTGCCTCGAGAGAGTGCATTTTGAGGTTTAGACTTCTAGCATTGAGTAGCATTACCTTCAGATTTTGCATGCTTGTACCTGTTATGGTGGTGGTTTTGTCCTTTGAAGTTTGCCTAAAAAAGCCACTATAGGGGTCGCAAGAGCCTTAGCCAGTAACCTGAATCCCAGGGACGACAGGTGCAGACCATCTCTGGTAAAGCATCGTGGTCTGTCAATCATGTCATCCCAGGCAGACAGATACTGGATCCCCTTTGAATGACACCATAAGCTTAGCCAATTGTTGAAGTCAATCATTTTATCCTTATATTGTGGTATCATTCTGGGCGAAGGCAGGATGCTACTCAGGGCTAGGGTCATACCTGCCTGGGCCACATGATCCGAGAGCTCTTCCATGTCTCTTTTCATGTAGTCCAGGGAGGTATGTCTCAAGTCATTCACTCCAACATGGACAATGACAGAGTCATATTTGTACTTGTTGTGGAGTGACTTGAGTGCATGCGTTATGTGGCGGATCCTGGCACCCGACA